>NW_023494798.1:35954624-35994624 GCF_904425465.1 Colossoma macropomum
AATAACAACCTTCAAAACGAGATGTGAACTAGTTAATTACTAAAAGACTCTTATTTTATTCAGCATATAATTATGATGTGATTAAAAAACACGTAAGCTAAAGAAGTTCTGTAGCAAACTGTTCATAAGAAACAATCAGGCTCATTATTTTTTTAGGTCACAAGGTTTAGTTGTTTTGCTTTTAACAGTAGTGAATGTTTGACGATTAAACCAGCGTCTTGGTTTATTAAAAGGGAAACAGAAATAAAATAAAATAATAACAAAATAAAAATAAAAATATTAAAAATATAACAAGTCAAGGCAAAAGGCTATGGGCACTGTGGATCCCTGGCTACCTGAGCCATATTTTAAAGCAGGCATGTCAAACTGGGGACCTTCCAATCCAAAGTGCTGTGGAGATCAGTGTTCACCCTCATCTAACGCTCTGAATTCAGTTCATGAAGGTCTGATTAGCTGATGAGCTGAATCAGGTGTGTTTAATGTGCAGTGAGCTGAAGTCTGCAGTGTTTTGGCTGCCAGGACTGGAGCCTGACACGTGTTTTAAAGGAACAATATGGGTTCTGCAGTCTAAATTCAAAATACTGGAGAGAGCTGTCTGCCCCGCCCCCTCCTCCCCAGACTCGAGGCTCACGCGGGTTGCCAGGTTGAGCACGCTGAACTTACACAAATGAGCACAAGACGAGCACAACATTAAAACTTTGACAATGTCTAGCGACGCCGAGACCTACACGGTAAGTTGATCAGCTAAGTTGATCAGCTAAGCTGATTAGCTAACGTACTCGTTTGCAATGTTTATTGTTTGCAAATAAACCAGCCTGTGGATTTTGTATAACTCAGTGTTCACTACATGCATGGTTGATAACCCAGCTGCACACGGACCACAGAGTATAAACGCTTGAATGTTGAAATGACTTAAAAGTATGCTGTGCATAAAAAATAAACATCTTGGGAACGCTGCATGCTAGAGACTTTTATTTTGTCCAGGAACAGTAGAATTCTGCCATTTCAGTGAGGGCTAATCCAGACTTGAACTGCACTCTTTTTGGAGACTTTGAGCTGTGTCCCAATTCAGGGGCTGGATCCTTCAAAGGACGCGGTCTATGAAGGTGTGTCCTTCAAAGGCTGCTTAGACCTGTGAAGGCTGGACCCAGAGCCGGTTTATGAGGAGCCTGGCCACTCCCTATTCTTCCCGTTATATCAAAAACAGGACTGCTAAACAGCAGAGGCGCCCGCGAGCGGGTCCTCAATGAATGGGAGTGAATGGCTCAACGGCTAAAAACGAAAAGTTAAAATAGTTTCTAATCACTGAACCAGAACTTTCCTTTAGTTTTAGACAGTAGAAGGATGAGTTTCACTAAAACAGCAAAGAAATCTCACCTGTATGTTTCATTTACTACAGCAAACGGGTTTTGGGCAGCAGGAGGCGGGCTTTACTGTTAGAGCGTGATGATTGATTGGCGAGCGGAGCAGCTCATTGACTGTTCGCGCTCACTGACGTCATGAATGTACATGAGGCGCCGTTTTAAACTCCTGTAACTCCGAGTTTAAAAGCTCTTAAAAATATAACAGCAGTGTTAAAATGTTTTATGCTGCTCTGTGTTCAGGAAATTAATGTATTCTTTTACATTAAAAATGTTTCAGTATTTATAAACTACGATTTTGCTCCATATCAACCCATTCATTTTGGACTCGGGAGCGCCCTCTAGCGCCTGAGAAACCCAGAAGACATTGCAGAGTGATAATTCTCCTCACTACAAGTTCTCTGGGCTGGACCATAATGAGACAGTCTGCTCTACGGCGGATTTCCTGTTTGTGTCACAGCACCGCTGTGCCCACCCTCACCACTGCGCCACGAAACGTCGCTCCTGTCAAGTTCTTTTAAATTTCTTTAAAACGGAGCCAGAAACTTTTAGCTGTTTATTTTTCCATTTATTAGAGCTGGAGATGCTTCACCGGCGGCTACTGACGAGATTTTTTTGTTTTTTTGTTTTACATTTGTATCGTTAGCCGTTCGCCTCAGTTTAAACCCAATACTTATATATGAATATATTTAACTTATATTTAAAAGTGTCTCTTTAACTGCCGTTTGCTCATCTGTTGATGCCGTCATGTTTTCGAATCCCTGCCGGCACGCACTGAACCTTGGGATATGTTGGCTGGCGAAGGATGCACCTGTAAGATCCTGCGTTGCCATGGAAAAGGAGGACACATTTCTCGGCCGCATATGAAGGAGCTTCGAAATGGGACAGTCTAGTTGCGCCGCTGTGACGCAACTGGCCTTCAAATGCAGCCTCTGAAGGACGCAGCCCTGAACTGAGACACACGGTTTGTAAAATCCATAAAGTCAAATCCGATACTGAAAGTCTTCTGTGATTTCTATGTTGAAAAGAGTTGTTGTTGTTAGCAGGGCTGTTAGCCGCCCACTGACGCCTTGAGTCGAGTCTGTTGACCAATCAGAGGCTGCGCCCCAGATTCGTCACTGGAACAACACTCCTCTTCAGCGCAAAATGAAAGTACGTCACTAGCATACAGCGTATACGAATATTTATTCTTTTATCTACGTAGTCCTTTGAAGTTGCACACGACATCATCAACCTTAGAGGATTAAAATTCCCGTCCCTGCTAGCAGCCGTGATAAATTAGTTAAGGTTAGCTAATCTTAGCTTTAGCTCAGTGCTGACCTGTTCAGGAGAAAATTAGCCAACATGGCATCTGATTTAAAGTCCTTCTGGGCTCTGAGCCGCCTCCATCTCTCAAACGCGTCGCCAATATTTACTCGATGCTGCGTTTTACTGCATCTCTGATCTCATGGAGCTTTTTAGAAGGATGCCGAGGCTCTTTAGTTTGGGTAGAATCTAATAATATCTCTGTTGATCCAGTTCGGTTGCTTGATTCTATGGTTGCAGCTGTGTTTGTTAGCTAATTTGTTTCTTATCTGGTAACCCGGGGTGTCTAAACGGTACTGGGAAAAGGGCAGTGGGCGGGATCAAAGGCCAAAACTCAAACAGACTTTCTGCTCCGGGACAGAAAATTAAAAGGGGAACATGCTGGCTGTAGCGCAGCTGTTGGAGGAGCCAGTGTTTCAGATTAGCATGTTTTCTGAATCTGTGATAAAACATGATGGTTATTTTATGATATAGTACAGTAAATATACATATTGATCCTTTGAAGGTCTCTTGAGGTTCATAAGACCAGAGAGGTTCAGAACCACTGGATGAAAAGGCCTTCATTGTCCTGTCTGACCTAATGGCTGTGTTTAGCGCTGGCCTATAAGCTAACTCCATGTGACTGGCCTGTCTCAGGCGCTCATCTGTTTATGAGTGGAAGAGTGGAATAAGGCATTTGGACGTTACTCCGGACTTGGAGAGGAAGCTTAACCTCCATTAACCCCAGCGCTGCAGGCTGGATGGAAAAGCAGTTAGCGTGTACTGTTAGCTACCTGATTAGCCCAGTGGAGACGGAGCATTCTGGAAGGCCCTCCAGGTCAGCCACGCCGAGGCTGGACGTGCTGCTGTTCCCGTTTCTGTAACACACACACATACGTAGCTCTCAGTGCCGTCTCTCTCTCTCTCTCTCTCTCTCTCTCTCTCTCTCAGTCTGAAGGAAACCTCCACACTGCAGCAACATTTCTGTGATTTGAGGCAGAACGACGGGCGCTAACAGCAGTCGGGCTCCTAGCAGAGAGAGATGGAACTGGCTCCTGCCAGGCTACGAGAGCGTTAGGGGTGTAACGATTCACAAAGTTCACGGTTCTGTTTGATACGATACGTTACTTTACTTTTCGATACTGCAAGAAGTACAAGTGCCGCAAAATGTTCTCACGGTTCTGTGATTAGCTCTTTGTTTGATGCAGCATACCTCTCTGTGATACATTAAACAGAACCTATACAAGGGATCCCATGTTCCCCAGGGTCACCAAAGGTCATACAGGGAAAAGCAAGAGCCAATTTTTCAATAGAAATGCACTTCGCCTCAGCTAGGCTAGCCTCAGGGTGCTAATTAGCTAGCTAAGCAAACTTACTTCAAAGCACTTTTTGAGAACCCAGGAGTGTAAAGTACATAATCCTTTTAACCTCTTCAGCTCCTTGAGACCACCGGTGGTTCCAAACGCACTTCGTCATATTCTTCATAACTTTCATATTTCATAAGCTACATTCTAAAGGTGGGGGTCGTATGAGGCTGTAACTGTCTTCTTTCTAGTCAAATAGATGGTGATGTAATTTTAAACCCTTATAATAAAAGAAGCTGAACTCTTTCTACTGAAAGTCGACCCATTTTTCCACAAATCTGGTCTGTAAACTATAAACAGATGGCGTCTCTTCAGTGATCTGCTCTGTAAACATTATTTTTATAATACAAAGAGCGTCTAAGATTTTTGGCTTTCAGCAGTAAATTGTAAGCATATAGCAATAAGTGTGATCATAAAACACATGTTCTGTTCATTTGAGGGGGCTTTTACAAAAAATAAATAAAATAAAAATGTACATTTATTACATTTATTTCACGCAGTTACTGAATAATTTGTCTTACGATTTGGTCATGAAAATTCAGATGGACAAACCAAAATATACGAGGTGCTGCGTTGTCTGGTTTGATTCTGGCTGCACTGCTTTTCTTTTATTGTTACTGCTAGTTGTGTAGCCGTTAGCTTGCTAACTAGCGAGTTAGCAGAATAAACAAACATGGGGGAAATGGTGAGATTGAGGTGACAAGGGCGTCACAAACAGCTGCTGAAAATTTACTGAAAATTTAACATTCAACATGAGATTACAGACCTGGGAATATAGGACCCTCTGATTATATAACCCGGGGAATACAGGTCCCTGGTATTATAGGGCCCTGGGAATATAGAGGATGGTGGGAATATTGGGCAATGGAACTATAGGACCCTGGGAACACAGAATGCTGAGATTACAGCACCCTGCAATAATAATGTCTTGGGAAAATAGGACCCTGGGATTATAAAACCCTGGAAATGTAAAACCCAGGGACAGTGGAAATATAGGATTTTGGGAATACAGAATACTGAGATTATGGCACCCTTGGATTATAAGGTCCTGGGTATATAGGACCTTGAGATTATAGACCTGGTAATATATGACTCAGAGTCTATCCTGATTTCTCTAAGGGAAAAATGAACAGCGTTTTTGAAAATCAGAGGTGTCAAACACTGGTTAACAAAAATGTTTTAAAGCTGATGTTTTCCACCCAGCTTCCCTGGATTCTAAATTCTGAGATCGTTAAGGAGTTACGAAATATGAATATGTTACTATATGCAAGCTAACACTGCTGCACACTGAACTGACATCATAAGCCTGGCAGGTTTTGTCCAGTTGGTAGTTAGGAGGCTTTGGCAGTTTTAGGCTGCAGTCTGAGTAGCTGCTGTTGGTGTATATTAGCTATTATACAACAGGTAGTTCCGGCCACGCAATCTGATTGGTTGAGAAGCGTTCTAACTGTGCTGTTATTTCACCATAACATCACTTTTTTTTCCACAAACACTGTATCACTCCGCTGAGACGTCGTTGCTAAGCAACGACTTTGACAGCTGTAGGAGACGCTCAAGTCAGAAAACAGAAAACGGACACTTTTAAGATCACATTTGACCGACAGCCGATTTGGTCAGACTCTGAAGATGAGACGACACTAAATTCCCAAACTGTCATCACCACTGAGCAGCTTTTCAGTCGGCAGCTGTGACAGAAGAACAACTAAACAACCTGGAATCAGCCAGAAATGAACCCAACACCATTCGCCAAACTAAATGGGCTGTAAGATGCTTTACAGACTGGCTGGAACAAAACAACATTAATACTGATCTGGCAAAAACTGACAAAACTGAGCTAAACTTGATATTGCAGCAGTTTTATGGCTCAGTCTGATTTGGTCAGACTCTGAAGATCAGACTACACGTTTGGCGACTGAAAAGCTGCTCAGTGGTGATGACAGTTTGGGAATTTAGTGTAGGGAGCTGGAGAACGAACTGCCGGCTGTGCAGTGAGTGGGCGGGGCTCGTTACTCTGACGTAGCAACAAGCTGCTCGTTAAGGAACTATAATTTGGTGAAGGAACTGCGAACATTAAAACATATTAAACGCCGCGTTCACGGCCCAGTTTATTAATTTATTACTGTATTTATTTAACTGTTGTATTAAAGCAGTAGAACACTCGAGGAGTGTGTTATCGCCAATAACATCACGGCTGTGATGATCTACGGCGACCAAATCACAGCCGTGATGTTATTTCACTATAACACACTCCCTCTGTGTTCTACTGCTTAACTTACTTTCATGCGACGTTATTTTAATATGCATAAATCTGTTTGTAGTGTGTATGTAGCATTATTCTTACTTGGACTGCTAAATGATCTTGAAAGTCAGACGATCGAGAGATATTCTTAGACGAAATGTATCACGTTTGGAACATTTTTGTTCACTGCAGGAAACGACAGCAGTGATTTTCGAAAATGCTCTTCCTTTTTCCCTTAGAGAGAAACATGACACTGATTAGAGAACAATGCAGGCCTTCAGGTCTGTAGTCCAGCCTCACGCTAATATGCTAACCACAAACAAAACCTCAGACCAGGTAAACAGTATTTTAGTGCGAGTGCTCTACATGCTGCAGTCTGTTGATTGTATATTTGGTGCTCCAGGCGTTTACATTAGAGAAACCTTGTTTCAAGCAGTGCAGTACAATATGATAGAATACAAAATAATGTATTGTTACACCCCTAGAAAGCGCCAGCTTTCAAACCCACCACACGCTAGCAGAGCCTTTTCCTTATGACAACCAAAGGAAAAGCAGCGGGAGATGAAGCGAAGGTACTGAAGTACATGGAGGTTGGCACTAGGGGGCGCATGACCATATGGTACAGCCTACAGCTGGTGCGGGTGAAGCAGGGGTTTGTGGGTGTGTAAAGCTCGGCATGAAGCTCTGAATAAAATACAGTTTTATAAAAAATTAAAAATTGAAAAGCGAATGTTACAGAAATTTATGGAACCCAAATTGTTGCCATGACAATGGGACATGCTGCTCTAAGTGTCCTATGGCTGAAGTTTAGCATTAGCTTGAATACAGCCTAGTTAGCGATAGCTTTGCTGCTA
The DNA here is from genome assembly GCF_904425465.1 of Colossoma macropomum. Classification (NCBI taxonomy): domain Eukaryota; kingdom Metazoa; phylum Chordata; class Actinopteri; order Characiformes; family Serrasalmidae; genus Colossoma; species Colossoma macropomum. The sequence goes on from NW_023494798.1 coordinate 35,961,727, forward strand.
ACTAACAGTGCTAAACAAACACAGCCAATGTTTTATTTCACCCTGTAACTCACTGTGACGTCGTTTCTCAGTGTCATATAAAATGTTAATTATTAGGTTTATAAACGTTACCAATGTAGGCTAATAAAAACACTTTGCAACCACACAGCAACCGCCCAACAACACCTTAGCCACCACGTTACCATAGCAACTGCCTGGCAACACATTAGCAACTGCCTGAGATTTCATATCAACAGCCTTGCAACAACTTCGCAACCACCTGGGATATCACAGCAACAGCCCAGCCACAGCTTAATCTTTTCTATGTAGCACAAAAGGGTTCTGCTATTGTTACAAAGCTTGTATACATTAGCAGAACCCTTTTTTGGTGCTGTATAGAACCTTTTTCAAAAATATTCTATATAGAACCATACACAGCACATTCTCTGTCAGTCTGAAGAACGCTTTCATGAGGCAAAGAACCCTTTAGTCATGCAAAAGGTTCTTTGAGTGTTCATGGTTCTATACAGAACCGTTTTCATTACTAAAGAACCCTTAAAAAACATATAAAAAACAGAGAAAGACAAACTCCTCTTTTAAACAAGCACCTGAATCTTTTCTGCACTCAAAATATGAAAAGGTTCAGATCTTTATTATTATTTTTAGCAGGTGCAGCCCTGAAATCAGGGGGTGCTGCAGCCCCCTCAGCCCCCCCCTCCACTTCCCGCCTCCCTGGTGTCTGTTGCAAATATATCGAGCGGACCGGCTAAAGCCAACAGGATATCAGCGGTGGCACCTGTCTGACCATCTGGGGCACTTCCTGTCTGGAGTGTAGATGGCTGATGGTCTGTGAGGGCCAGAAAACATCAGCGCTGTCAGCTCGGCTTATTCGGAGCGCTGCGCTGAATGGGCCACTCTAATGGAATCACTCTCACTTCAGGGATTTACGTTCCCCCGGCTGCGGCTCCGGCTGCCTCCTCTGCGTGGAGCGAAAGGTTCTGAGTGGCCAAAAGCAGTTTGGGTTTGTGTCCAGCAGGCAGTTTAATCTGATTTGGGGTGATGCGGTGTGTCTGTGTGCTGATTAGGCCACAGCAGTGAGTGCGCTTAGGCACGTTCCCCTCAGCCGCGGCTTGCTGATGTGTTCGCGCACTCGGCCGATGCTGCCGGCTACGCTGCGGAGTGTGAGGGGAGCGAGTGCCAGCAGAGATTTTAATGTGATGGATTAAACTGAGAAGTGAGACTCTGACCGTGACCCTGACCCGGCTGCAGACAGAGTTTGGCTAAAAATCCACCCAAATGTAGCCCATCAGCCAAGAGATGCTCGGTGTGGGAACATTGCTTCTGTTTTAGCACGGGAGCTAATGTAGCTAACAAGCGATGGAATCTTACACCCCACCAATTAGCATGGTGCTAACCATTATTTTGTTTATACTGCACTTTTCTCACATTAAATATGCAGCTCAAAGTGCTTCACAGTACAACATAAAAACAACAGAGGAAGAAGATAAAAAAAGAATCAAAAATAAAAATATATCAAAAATTCAAGAAACAGGGCTACAAAAAAGGGGATACGTTAGGGTTAGGGTTAATTATTTAATAATAATTAAAATGAAATGAAATGAAAATATAAATACAAATACAATTAACAAGAAAATTAACAAGAAAGCAAAAGTAATATTCCAGTAAAAACAAGGGAAAGGGTAAAGAAATATGTTTTTAACTGACTCGCCTCAGAGACTCAAGACTTGACTTGAACCTTAGAGGCTTGAGATTCAACTCAGACTTGCACTTTAGGGACGTGAGACTCGACTTGGACTCACACCTCAGAAACTCGAGACTTGACTCAGACTCGCACCTCGGAGACTCAAGGCTCACCTCAGATGATAATGACTTGACTCGGACTCGCACCTTAGAGACTCAAGACTCGAGTTGGACCCACACCTCAGAGGCTCAAGACTTGATTCGAACTCAAACCTCGGACTCGAGACTCGCATCTCAGACATTTGAGACTCGACTAAGACTCACACCTAACAAATTCTATACTCGCCTCAGACTCACACCTCAGAGACTCGAGACTTAGACTCGCACCTCACAGACTCTATACTCGACTCGGACTCACACCTCAGAGACTCTAGACTCGACTATGACTCACCTCAAAGACTTAAGACTCGAACTTGGACCCCAGCAACTTGAGACTCAACTCAGACTCACACCTCAGAAACTCAAGACTTGACTTGGACTCGCACCTCAGAGACTCTATTTGAACTACACTAAAACCAAACCATATCCAGCGCTGGGTTGATGGTGAGCAAAGCAGCTTAGATTATGAAGCAGCCTGAGCTACGGGTAGCATTAGCATTTAGCGCATGTAGCTTTAATGGAGAACTAAATGGAGCAGCCACTGGAATGGCTGATAAGGCATGATGGGATACTGGAGGACTGACCCCTCGCTTAGCTGAATAAAGCTACTGGTGGTCTCCTCTTGGGGGTCTTCATCAGGGGCAACCTGAGCCCAACTGCCTGAGCCACTCTCCTCACTGCTAGTGCTGAGAGAGCGGCACTCTCCCTCCACACCTGTAGAGGGCACTGTGGGGGTCCTGTCCCTGCTGTCAGTGCTGAGAGGAGAGAGTACATGGCATAACTGCACCAGCCAGTGTGTTCGTGTCTGTTATCTACACTGATCAAACACCAGCATCTGTCAACATTGGGTAAAGTCAAATACACACAAACTGAACACAACAACGAACCAATTACAGCAGCCCTAAAGGTCATGGATTTCCTGTTTACACAAGTTTCCTGGGATAATGAGTTTTCTTGAGATCTTGAGTTATTTATGTCATTGTCATAACATGAGAAACAGTGTTTTCCCAAGATAATGGAATCATCTCAGTAGCATCTCAGGAAAATGCTAGATTTTGCAAGCTCTCAAATATACAGAGCCCCTAAGCTGACATGGTGATTAGTTTTAATAAGGCGTTGCCACAAATGAATATATTCAAATATATTCAAATATATATATATATATATAGTGGCCTCAATATAGTAATTTGTGGCCTCAATATAGCTATTAATTGCCTATATCAATTCGCGGCCATGCCTCATTAAAAAATAATCACCACGTCACCTTACAGCCTCCGTACAAATGCTGGGCACCTTCCATGACCCTCCATGGCAGCATAGCCAGTGATGAGTTTAGGGGGTGTGGCCATGCAAAGTGGCTCTCGGAGCATGCCACACTCTCGGGGTTAGAAGGACGCTCAATGTTGATGTTGTTGCAGACAGTGTTTTCCTTGTCTTCTTCTACGCTGATGCTACAATCTGTTCATTAACTCTTATGGGTTCTTAAATACCCAAATTAGTCAGAATGCAATAAGTATTAGTACTAATAAGTATTCATTGCTAAAACTTTGGTAATTATTATTACAAATTGTTAGCTTGTCTAATCTTATGAATCTAAAACCTGCCGAGCTGAATCGTAGCCCTGTAGTAGATTCAGTTGTAGCTTTTCAGCATCACTGATCTTGGATCTTTACATTCTTCTTCTGCCCATTTTTATTTATTTATTTTTGTTTTCTCAAGATAACAGCATAATGCCCTGTGAGTTATAAACAACATCATCCTTACTGCATCATCAGCACAACTGACCAATACAGCCCCTCAGATTATAAACAGTTCTTTAGCGGATTACCAGCACTACTGACAATACTCAGACTAGAGATCACTGACAAATAAAACAGATTCTTAACAGCACTACTGACCAGTACAGGCCCTCAGATTAAAGGTCACTGACAAATCAAACAGATTCTTAACAGATTAACAGCACTGGCCAGCATTCAGATTAAAGAGTCCCTGACATGTAAACAGATTCTTAATGGATTACCAGCGCTGCTGACCAATACAGCCCCTCAGAGTAAAGGTCACTGACAAATAAACAGATCCTTAATGGATTACCAGCACTACCGACAATACAGCCCCTTAGATTATAAACAGTTCTTTAGCAGATTACCAGCACTACTGACAATACAGTCCCTCAGATTAAAGATCACTGACAAATAAACAGTTTCTCAACAGATCATCAGCACTACTGACCAGTATCAGGCCCTCAGATTAAAACGTTCTGACATGTAAACAGATTCTTAATGGATTACCAGCGCTACTGACCAATACAGACCCTCAGATTAAAGGTCACTGACACATAAACAGTTCCTTAGCGGCTCACCAGCACTACTGACAATACTCAGATTAAAGATCACTGACAAATAAACAGTTTTCTTAACAGATTAACAACACTACTGACCAATACAGCCCCTCAGATTATAAACAGTTCTTTAGCGGATTACACAGCACTACTGACAATACAGCCCCTCGGATTAAACATCACTGACAAATAAACAGTTTCTCAACAGATTATCAGCTCTAGTGACCAGAACACGTCCTCAGATTAAAGAGCGCTGACATGTAAACAGATCCTTAGCGGATTACCAGCAGAACCGATCAATACAGCCCCTCTATCTCTATCAATCAGCCCCAATTTTCTATCTCTGGAAAATGATACCATTAAGTTGGGAAAACAAAATTAGTATTGTCACCATAATGACACGAATAACTGAAAATCTGAGAAAAAAAATTAAACACTATATCATGTACTATATCAGTATATATTAAACAATACAGCATAAGCAATATACACGAATCCATGGCTTTTTAGTGCTTTTGTAAGCGACAACACTTGACATGTTTGCATGTTTGAAATGTGTGGCAGAGTCTCATTCAGTTTATGCTTTTTTTCTGTGTCTATTTTTGGTACAAACCCACTGGCAAAACAGAACAATCATTTTGTATTAAAGGAAATGGTTGACAATTTAATTTTGCAAAATCTCTCTCTCTCTCTCTCTCTCTCTCTCTCCCCCTCTCAGGCAGATCAAAGCCACTCTGCTGAACTGAGATGTTACCGTTGCGTGCTTTTTCAAAGCTCCACTACGAGCTCATCTGCTGCACTTCAAATAACTTGAGTGTAATCTTGACCCTCAAGCAGTGTTTGTGCGTTTTCTTTGACTGTACCTGTTCCGGCTCGCCGGCACTCTATCCCTGCTGCTTTGAGGTTGGACCTGGGCGTTTGACTCCCTGCTGTGGCCACGTTCCCTCTCCGTGTCTGCAGACACTTCGTCCCTTTGATCTGGCTCAATGTGAATTAGAGGAACCTCCCTCTGGCCTAGCCGTGTAGGCCCCCCACATGTGGGCCCTTGGGAACCTTCACTGACCTCCTGCTGTTCCATACTCGCCCGAGTGTGACCGCTTCCTGGGCGAGATTGCTTAAAGCCCCGCCTCTTCTCTCCAACTGTAGCATGCTTCTGATGGCAAGCTGTTCCTCCTTCCTGCTGACCTCCCATTAGCGACTTGCCACTTTCCACAATGTCGGCAGCTAGTCGATTAGCAAAGAGCTGGACGTGGGGCTGGGAGTCGGCAGCGTCCAGCTCCACACTGTCCTCCGAAGGTTCTGCGATAATCTTGTTTTTACGCATCAGAGACTCAATAGAGCTTGCCCATGTCTCATGGATTAGCATGTCTGTGATGTGGTCTGTTTGGCCACGTTGATACAAGCAAGAGTCAGACTTGCACAGACTTGTGGACGACACTGAGTTGGATGGGTAGATGTTAAGCGAGTCACCGCGAACATTTCGGGCAAATCCGTCAAACGAGTTCGCCTTGATGGGCGAGTTTACGGTCAGCCTCGAGTCGGATGATCGCCTGTCCGGAACGGAGGACTGGCGGATGCAGAAAGGAGTTCTAGGAGTTGGAGGCAGAAGGCTGTTGCTCCACTCTTTGGTCTTGGTGATGCCATAGTCTTTGTTCTCCTTGTCCATATCTTTGAGCATAAAGCGGTAAAACTCCTCAGTAATGCTCTCCGTGCTGGACTGCTTGGAGAGGCAAGATGATGTCCGGACATTGAGGTGTCCGTTCTTCCTGCTTGCCGCCTGTTGAACAGCTGCTGCCAGGATGCTGCTGGCATTCTTCCCAGCATAGTAGTCCAGCAGGAGGTCAAACTCTCGGCCCTCCGTCTCCATCTGGTTCACCATGAACCGAGAGAACTCGTCAGTTATGCTCTCACAGCTGGACTGCTTGGAGATTGAGCTTCCTCGGCTCAGGTTGTGACCCAGCCTGTTGCCCTGGCCCCAGGGTGTGTGGTGCTCCAGAAGGATCTGCATCCTCCTCTGGGATGCTTTCATAGCTTGACGCTTTGCCTCGACTGCTCCACCTCTCGCACTGCAGCCGGCTACGGGAGGGCTGGCCCTGTTTAGATGTGTCCACTACGTTAAGCTCAGGACAGTTCATGATCCGTGCTGTGACCTCTGAGGCAAAGAGGGCAAAGGGGTCAGAAGTTGCTGGATCGTCCAGGTTAACGGTCTCATCAACCACACGGTTGACCAAACGTTCCATGAGCTCGGGCTGCTCCTCTGTTTTACGTTTGATCTCGCTGAGCCGAGGAGGCCGGTGCTTCTTGGCAACTGCTGTGCCATTTTGAGTTTCTTTTCTGCGGAGAGCTGCAGCTGTCCGGCAGGGCAGTAGAAGCCCTTCTGGTCCCTCAGATCCACCCTTCAGGGCACAGAACCAGGGCTGCTTACCGCTCGAATTCTCAAGGCATATTGCCGCCAGCTCTGTGGCCATGGACACCACCGTTGTCGCCAAGTCCTCAGCAAAGCACGTGACTGGAGTCTTGCACTCACCCGGCTCCATTTTAGGTACTACAAGTGCTCCTGTGGAGGAAGAGAAGGATTGCTGCCTGATTTCTCCCTCTCTCCCAGTTTTCCCTCGAGTGCTGTGCAAGGGAGAGTTCTCGGTCGAGGGAAGCCTGGAGTCATAGCTCCAATCACACTTAGCCAGCTGCCCCTGCAGGTCAGCCAGTTCCCTCACCGTGGCTCGGTTTATTCTGCTCTGAGCAAGCCTGCAGGACTCCTTCCCATTTGAGTTTAATTCACTCTCTCTCTCCTCCTGATTGCTCTTCTGCTCTCTCTCTCTCTTTCCCGAAAGAGAGCTGCTCTGCCTCTCACTGGGATTATCAGACTGGCTGTGCTCAGTCAAACCCTGTAATTGGCTTAATGTTTCTTCGTCAGGCTTGGTGGCAGTCTTGCATTCTTTGGAGCCAGCTTCACTTCCTCTCCTGTCGGCCGACCCCAGATTACATGTTGAAATGTCATTGATTTTTCTCGACGTGACACAAAGGACGTCAAAGAGCAGATCATTCACACTCTCTAGGAGAAAACGCTGCATGTTGACAGCGTCCTTCCCTTCGAGCTCTTTCCTTTTCACCGCTTTCTCCAGGGTGTATTTAAAAATGCTGTCCGCCACCTCCTGTGTGAATTCGTCCACCTCCAGGTGCTCCTGGTATGACCTCCTTGGACGTGTGATCCCATCCACGATCTTGTTATGCATAGTCTCCAGGAAGTTTGCTATGCTAGTGTAGCTTTGTTTGTGGGTTAGCACTGCTGAAGCCTCTCTCAGGAGAACTTCGGCCACGTTGGCCCTGAACGTTTCCAGACAGGTGCCTTCTGCTACGCTGCAATGCAGCGGGATGGCCGTGGAGGCCTGGGCCGCGGACAGCAGCCCCAAAGATGCTGAAAACATCTCACCTGAGTCTTCAGTATCAGCAGAATCTTCAGTAAGGTCCACCACGGCTACTGCTCCGGCCATCTGAGCCATGCCGCACACGGCGGAAGAGACCGAGTAGTCCCCTTGTTCGGTCTCGCTGCCTCCATCCTCATCAACATCGTCCTCATCTCCTGATTCAAGTGTAAGCCTCTCTGTGACCTGTGGGGTGCTGATTGTGCCGATGACGCTAGCAGCGCATGCTAGTGCTACTTCCACCGGCTTAGCCGAGTGTCTTTTTGGAGAGCCATGTGAGAGATGCGAGTGTGATTGCGCTACCGGCTCAGCTACGCTCTTATGAACTCCCTGATGTTCGGACTGCGTGCCAGGCCACTCAGCTGCTTCTTCACAGTTATCGGGACTTTGTACGATCACGATTTTTGGGAGTTCAAAAGAGCAAGTTCTTGCCCTTGGGGGCTCGTCCGTATGATGCCGCATGCCAGCTGCTTTCTGTGGCGAACTGGAGATGCTAACTGCTGCTTCTGGGGTGAAAGACGGCTCGTCCTGAGACAGGTGGATGAAGGCGTCCTGCATAACGGACTCAGCGAGGTTGGTGGCGTAATGTCCGGCTGACTCTTTGGTTCGTCGGCTGATGTGTTTGGGAGCGGCGCTGCCTCTGGTTGGCGCAGAAGAAGCCCTGGAGAGTTTATGTGACTTTGAAGAGGCGCACAGTGTATCTGAGTCCTCACTGTCCTCTCTCTCCACTGTACTTTTCCTCCGAATGTGTCCTGACCTCAGCAACTCCACTGCATCTGATGAAAGACCACCGTCTGCATCTACAGTGAGAGACAGACAGAGAGAGAGAGCGAGGAGAGAGGGAGGGTTGAGGTCGATTAGTATTCAAATGTATGCTTAGAGCAGAAAACTACAGCTCATAAAATGCCGTGTTAATAACGCTTCCTTAAAGCAAACAGAACTGAGCTGAACTGTGAAAGACAATGAGAAAAAATCTGTACTCGTTACCTGGTTTTTTAAGGTGCAACAAAATTTTGAGCTTAACATTTGTGCTGAGTGTTTCTCTGCAAAAAATGTGATATTGGCAACTAAAAGTTGTCAGTCCTGATTCTGTCAATGTTTGGCTTCACTTGCTTTTTCCTCCTTTTGCAACTAATTATGATCTAGGCTCTCATCAGTTAACTGTGACAGCATCTTTACCTTTTTTGGCCTAATTATCAGACCCAGATCACAGTTTTTAAACACAGTGTCCACTCACTGTCCACTCTATTAGACACTCCTACCTTGCCAGTCCACCTTGTACATGTAAAGTCAGAGATGATAGCTCATCTGCTGCTGCACAGTTCGTGTTGGTCATCCTCTAGTCCTTCATCAGTGGTCACAGGACGCTGTTGGCTGGATATTTTTGGTTGGTGGACTATTCTCAGTCCAGCAGTGACACTGAGGTGTTTAAAAACTCCAGCAGCACTGCTGTGTCTGATCCACTCGTACCAGCACAACACACACTAACACACCACCACGTCAGTGTTACTGCAGTGCTGAGAATGATCCACCACCCAAATAGTACCTGCTCTGTGAGGGTCCATGGGGGTCCTGACCACTGAAGAACAGGGTAAAAGGGGGCTAACAAAGTATCAGAGAAACAGATGGACTACAGTCTGTAACTGTAGAACTACAAAGTGCACCTATATAGTAAGTGGAGCTGATAAAATGGACAATGGGCGTAGAAACAAGGAGGTGGTCAGAATGATCAGTGTGTGTGTGTGTATATATATATATATATATATATATATATTTTTTTTGTTTTTTTTTGGGGGGGGTTCCTCTGCCCTCAGAATGTTTAGCAGAAGGTTCCTCTGAGCTGAAGAGCCCGATTTACTCACTGACCTGTCCCCCTCCGCTGTTTGTACATGTTGTAAGCGGATCGGCGCGTGTGCTAAATGAATAAATGTAAACGTAGGAGAAGAGAAAAGCGAGCGAGGGAAGGAGAGAGCGGCCGAGAGCGAAGCTGCGAGGCGAAAAACAGCGACACGTCCACTGTTATTACAGAAGCGCTCTGTCTCTCCCACCGCGTCCACCGGGGGAGGTGATAGCCGGTGAGTAAGCGATCAATATCGCACGGCCGCTGCCTTCCTGCTCACTTTCTCCATTAACTGCCCCCCCACACTGCCCCCAATGCAAATCTGTATCTGGGCCAATCTTATTATAAATATTGCATTGGCTTTGAGGAGAGCATAACCTTCACACAGCGTTAGCTCTAATTCCATATGAGAGATTAATTATAGATTAGCCTTGCCTGCTGGCGGCGCAGCTGAGTGCGTCTCGTTGCCTTAATATGTGACCGGAGGCCGGACGCATCGCACGCACTGATAATCATTGATTAGGAGGAGAGTGTGAGCCTTCAGCTTCATAACACTGCTTAATAAAACAACATAACTCATTACACCGTAATATACACCACACACAGGCCATCACGGCCTCTATAGCATCAGTGCTGTTATTATTATTATTATCATTATTACTATTATTATTATTATTATTATTGTTGTTGTTAGCAAGTGAAATCATCTGAAATGTAGTCTATACATCTAATATTTCTCATTTTAAGAAAAAATATTACAAGATTATTTAACTTATTTCAATTTATTTTGTTTTTAGTCATTTTATTAAGATAAATAATCTCACTATTACTATTATTATTGTTATTGTGATTAAGTGCCGTCAAGTCGTTTCTGACTCCTGGTGACCGTGTGGACAGTGTTCCTCCAGAACGTCCTGTCTTCTGTTTGGGTCTTCAGGCATCTGAATGGCTGGTTCATGATTCCTCTGATCATCTCCATCCATCTTTTAGCTGGTCGTCCTCAGATTTTACCTCCAGCTCTTCCAATCATAACGGTCTTTTACAGTGAACTGGTTCTTCTCAGTAAGTGTCCAAAATAAGATCCTCAGTTTGGTTCTCTGGGCTCTCAGTGAGAGGAGAGGTTTGATTTGGTTGAGGATCCATTTGTTTGTTTTATCTGCAGTCTGAGGTTCTCAAAGTCTTCGTCAACATCAAAGTTCAAAGGCATCTAGATTTTTCTGTCTCACTTGTTTATTGTCCATGAAGAACCGCAGAGAAGACCACAGCCTGGACAGTTCTGATCTCTGTTTGTAGACAAATCGTTGAATCATTTGAAGATCTTTTCAAGCTCCTTCATCCTTGTTCTGCTGAGCGCTGATCTGCGTAGTATTTCTTGATGAATCCTGTTGTTAATAACTGATCAGAGTAGGCAAGAGCTCCACCATCTCCACATCTTCTCCATCGATGGTAAAGTTAGCAGCTGTCCTGTCATCATAACCTCAGTCTTCTTCATGTTAAGCTGAAGTCCCATCATTACACTCTGTTCTCCAACCTTCCTCATAAGGACCTTCAGATTCTCCAGATGTTCCGCTGTGAGTGTCGTATCATCTTCATATCAAAGGTTACTGATGTTTCTTCCACCAATCCTGAACCTCGACTGTCCTCCTCTGTCCTGATCCTGTCATCATACGTTCAGCATACAGGTTGAACAGGTACAGTGATGTTAGCTTGTTTCAGGCTAATTTCTTAAAACAAGCAAAACTATGTGCTAATATAGTAATAAAAATACTAAAAACAAGTAAAAATATATAAAATGAGTCATCATTATTGTAATGTTCCTATAACCATCGCAAAATAAGTGATATTAGATACTTAGAAGAGATTTAAGATCATTTCACTTTATATCATTTCTTTCAGTGCATGAACCAACCAGCCATCAGAACTGATTATTATTATTATTATTATTATTATTATTATTATTTACTGCATATTATTACTATTATATATTATTATTAGTTATACATATTATTCGTTCTTAAAGGGAAATTGCACCAATCTTTTTTAAATTTACCGCTTTTTCTCTTTTCCTCTTTGCTCTCTCATTCTTTTCCTCTCTCTCTTTCTATCCATCTATTATGTCCCTCTATCTTTCTCTCTCACACACATTTTCTTTCTTTTCTATTTCTTTCTCATTCTCTTCTCTCAATCTTTCTCTATTTCACTTTCTTGCTTTCTTTTTCTCTCTCTCTTTCTCTTTATTCTCCCTCCCTTTCTTTTTTTATTCCTTTTCTCTCTTTCTCTATATTTTCCATTTTCCCTTTCCTCTCTCTTTTTCTCACTGTTCTCTCCATCTCTCTCCCTTACTCTTTCTCTACATTCTCCTTCTCTGTATTCTCCCTCTCTCTCTCTCTCTTTTCTCTTTCTCTATATTCTCCCCCTCTCTCTCTCTCTCTCTCTCTCCCTCATACAGGCTCATTCAGTAAATGATCTCCTCTCTCTGCTGTTGCCTGGTTACTTTAGATCTAAATAAACATGCTGACCTTTCCTGACTCTTCAGATCAGATTATTACAGCTGATAAATAAACACATTTGCTGATGTTATTTATTGCAAATATTTACATCATTGCCGCCATTTTAATCCCTCATAGCTCCATGTTAAATTATGTTTTTCCATCTTTAACACTGTGTGAACATTTCTATGATAAACAGATCTGGTCCCGTCTGTGAGTCTCCGACTGGTTGAGGAGCTCCAGTCCCGTCTGTGAGTCTCCGACTGGTTGAGGAGCTCCAGTCCCGTCTGTGAGTCTCCGATTGGTTGAGGAGCTCCAGTCCCGTCTGTGAGTCTCCGACTGGTTGAGGAGCTCCAGTCCCGTCTGTGAGTCTCCGATTGGTTGAGGAGCTCCAGTCCCGCCTGTGAGTCTCCGACTGGTTGAGGAGCTCCAGTCCCGTCTGTGAGTCTCCGATTGGTTGAGGAGCTCCAGTCCCGTCTGTGAGTCTCCGACTGGTTGAGGAGCTCCAGTCCCGTCTGTGAGTCTCCGATTGGTTGAGGAGCTCCAGTCCCGCCTGTGAGTCTCCGACTGGTTGAGGAGCTCCAGTCCCGTCTGTGAGTCTCCGATTGGTTGAGGAGCTCCAGTCCCGCTGTGAGTCTCCGACTGGTTGAGGAGCTCCAGTCCCGTCTGTGAGTCTCCGACTGGTTGAGGAGCTCCAGTCCCGTCTGTGAGTCTCCGATTGGTTGAGGAGCTCCAGTCCCGCCTGTGAGTCTCCGATTGGTTGAGGAGCTCCAGTCCCGTCTGTGAGTCTCCGACTGGTTGAGGAGCTCCAGTCCCGTCTGTGAGTCTCCGACTGGTTGAGGAGCTCCAGTCCCGTCTGTGAGTCTCTGGCTGATCTTGTCTGCAGGACTGGCTGTGACGCTGATTGTGGGCGGGGCTGATTGTGGGCAGGGCTGATGGTGGGCGGGGCTGATGGTGGGCGGGGCTGCTGTTATTTCCACTGACTCTGCCTGTTTTTGCTCTGTAGGCTGAGTAGAGAGCATATTCGGGGGAAAGTGGACTGCGCTGGAACTGCCCTTTCACACACTATGTTTTGTCTGCAGCCTTATGTAAACACATAAAGTGCAAAGTATTTCAAGATTTCTGTTTAAAAAAACTGGAAAAGCTGTTCATGCACTGCAAAAAATGACATGGCTGTATTAAATCTTCTTTACATATCTAATATTTCTCATTTTGAGACGGTTTGAGGAAACATTACAAGAATATTTAACATATTCGACATTTTATACTTGTTTTGATTCATTTTAATTATTATTACGTAAACTAAACTCAATATATTGGCAGATAATTTAGCTTATTTTAAGAAATATGCTTGAAATAAGCCAAATTATCTGCCAATATAGTGAGACCCTTTAAAATTCACTGAAAGAAGTGATGCATTTAATTTACTTGGTTCAAATGTGCAAAATTTCCTTGTGAACGAATAACATCAATAGCTGAGCAATAAGTCTGCTGAGTAAATTCATCCCATTTTGTGTTATTTTAATAACGAAGCTCTAATATACAGCCAGAAGAACGTCATTAACCGCTCTTTTCATTTTACCATTGACACCGTGATAAAAATAACTGGGTTGCCAGCTTGCCAAACTTTATGTACTGGGGGGCCAAAGTGCAGATTTTGTGGTGGGCCGAGGGCAAAACACGAAAAACTGTAAAAATAAGTTTCAAAATGAGTTTTGAAAAATGTGTTTTATAACACGACAGTATATTTTGTTGTCAATTTTGAGCTTTAGGGGCGCAGTATGGAAAACCGTGCTGGGCTGTACCTCCCCTCCTTGTAAGAGACACTTGTTGTTGTTGTCGTCAGTGTTGCTGTTCTCAGTTTCAGATGTGTTTATGTGTAGAATGTGCTTTATTGTGTCTTTTGTAGAGTAATCAGTGTGTGTGGATGAGTTCACCAGCGGGTGAAGCTGACCTTTTCCTTATTCCAGCTGTCAGGCAGTGGCTTTTCTGACTTCTTTAATAAAAGAGCACCTCTGAGCAGAAATGATGGCCTTCCCTGCACACTTCATCTGCACAACAGCACAGTATACTTCAAAATGGAAAAACTGTGTGCTCTGTTGATGAATAACTTTTTTTGCGTATGAAAATTCCTTTGCATTGTGTTAAAATTTTATAATGAACAGACTGATAAAAATGATCCAAAATTAACTGGATAAAATGTTGTTCTATATCTTGTTCATCTCTTCTTAAACTCTCCTTTAAAGGCTCTTCATATATCATGATCCTCATATGTTTCATATCTAAATGCTCCGTTATCTTCATCACTACTTTCCAAAACCACTGCAGCAGCTTCAGCAGCTGTAAACTCTCTGCACGCCGTTTCACACGAGTCTCCGATGTGGACTGAATGAAGAATGAAGGGTTTCCGGCGTGATGGTCAGTCCTTAGTGATTTCCTGAGTGTCCATCGGTCAGTTTCACACAGAATGTAGACGGACACACGAATCCACCAGTTCCACACGGTGAGAGGCAGATGATGTGTATCTCAGCCCCTCTTCATAGGCTCATAACTCCGGATGTGAGTCTCGTATGATCTCGTGATAAGATGGAATGGAAAGGGCGACTCTACAGATTCAGGAAGTGTCTGAACTGGATTTCTGAGCCGGATCATCACAAAGATACAGAAACAGATATAGAGACAGAGAATTTGACGCATGGGCGAGTTCGCAGACCCCACAGGGTTAACTTCCATTACAAGTTAGGAATGTTTTTTCCTTCTCCTGTTAAACATTTTGGAGATATGAGTTTCTGCTCTAACAGTGACTTCACACACTTATAACAACAACTAAAGATGATGCAAAACAGCAGAAATTCAAATTTGTTTGAATTTCATTGAAACATTACAGTCATTAACATCAGGAAATCAAACTGGGTGGACGTGCGCCCGTCCACCGGGCCCCAATGGCGGCCGCGAGAGCCTGCTGGAAGGCAGGGCCCGAATACCAAGCGGTGACGGGGAGAGAGCCGCGATTGAGTTGGGGACGGAGCGTAAAGCCCGAGCTCCGCCGAGGGATGCAAGTGACGGTGGGAGGAGGAGGACGATGGTGCCGGCCACGAGAGGCACGAGGGTGAGGAGCGAGTCCCGAGCTCCGCTGCCCGGGCCCCACCCCCTGTTCCACAGTGAGGCCGCTGCACTACACCTCACGTTTGACCCGGGTGGCCGAACTACGGCGCAGTGAACTGCGGTGACAGGGAGGCGGGGCAACAAGCTCTCGTTCCCTCTCGGCTCTTTTAAAAAGAGGTGAGGGGGAACAGAGCGAGAGAGAGAGACGAGCAGCAGCAACACAACAGAGGACCGAGGAACTGAAAAGCTTTGTTTGAAAAGATCTGAACCCTGAGCACTCGGCACAACCGTTCACTCTCATTTTCACTTTTCAGGCTGTTATAAAGTTATCGAGTCAGCGCGCCCCGTAATTCTGCTCATCGGTTTTCAATCGCTGTAGAAAACTCTGCTGTTCTACAAGTGAACTGTGTTCCTGGCAGAAGCTCAACGTCACACATTTGCCAGATTTACAACACCGACGAAATAACACAAAAAAAACACTCTTAAAGAAGACGGTTCTTCAAGGGTTCTTCAGTAAAGGCAGGAGACAGTAAACTGCATTAAACTGGATAATTCTAATCGTTTACATCAAACAGAACGCGTCTTGCATGAAACATACATACATCATCTAAACCGCTTATCCTTCTGGGTCGCGGTGGGGTGCTGGAACCTATCCCAGCTGTCATTGGGCGGAAGGCAGGATACACCCTGGACAGGTCGCCAGTCCATCGCAGGGCAAACAGACATACACATTCACACACTCACACACTCACACACTCACACCTAGGGGCAATTTAGCACGTCCAATCAGCCTGACTGTTCTACATAGAACCATGAACACTTAAAAACCATTTGCATGCTTACCTAGCTCTTTGCATGATGAAACGGTTTTTTAGACTGATCGAGAATGTGTTGCAAATGGTTCTATATAGAACCTTTTTGAAAAGGGTTCTATTGCCACAATAGCAGAACCCTTTTTGGTGCTATACAGAGCCATGTAAAACACATTCTCCATCAAACTGAAGAACAATTTCACCATGCAAAGAACCATTTATTCATGCGAATGGTTCTTTGAGTGTTCATGGTTTTGTATAGAACCATTGTCTTCACTAAAGAACCCCTGAAGAACCGTTGTCTTTACAAGTGTAGCTGATGAGCTGCTCCTTTTTTTCTCTACACTTTTGGCTTGAAAACAAAGTCAGAAGTGCAGGCTGGAACCCGCCGATACAGACTGTACACGGAACGTAAATGAGGTTCATCATTACGCACAGCAGAACAGCAGGAATGGTTCTGAAGGGTTAATCAGGCGTCGTCACGCGTCTTGTTAGGTTTGATCTACCAGCTCTGTGAGTTTATCACTTTAAGGCATATGGAGCTGTTATCATCTACTGTTCAACACTCTCTCTCTCTCTGTGTCTCTCTGCCTCTCTCACTCTCTCTCTCTCCGTGTCTCTCTGTGTCTCTCTGCCTCTCTCACTCTCTCTCTCTCTCTCTCTCTCTGTGTCTCTCTGGCACATTAAGATGAAGAGGTTCGCTGGAGTAACATTTTGGCGCTGAGCCACAGACTTGATGGCTTCCCTTCCATTAAATTACATCACCAAGAACTGATAACAGTCACTAATAAATTTAATTTATGATCCATATTTTGTCCAAAGTACATTTTAGTGCTCAGTACAGATGGATGGACAGATAGACCAGATGGGTCGATAGATGGATACAGGGATGGATTGATGGATGGATGGATGGATGGACAGATGGAAGAAGAGAGGGATAAACAGATGGATAGATAGATGGACATATGCATGGATGAACAGATGGCTGTCTTAATGGTTAAATGGACAGATGTATGGCTGGATAAAAGGACAGAGTAATGAATGAACTGATACGTACATGGATGGACAGATAGACGGAAAGATGTATACATAGATGGATAGACTGATGGATGGACAGATGGATGGAAAGATGTATACATAGATGGATAGACTGATGGATGGACAGATGGATGGAAAGATGTATACATAGATGGATAGACTGATGGATGGACAGATGGATGGAAAGATGTATACATAGATGGATAGACTGATGGATGGACAGATGGATGGAAAGATGTATACATAGATGGATAGACTGATGGATGTACAGATAGACGGAAAGATGTATACATAGATGGACAGACTGATGGATGGACAGATGATGGAAGGATGAATGAATGTACACATGGATAGATTGATGCAAGGATGGAAGAGCAGATGGATGGAATTATGAAAGTATAGATACATAAATGGATGGACTGATGGATGGATCTATGGATGGATGGCCAGATGGATGGAAGGATGAATGTATAGATATCTGGATGGATGGATGAATGGATGGACAGACGGATAAACAAATGGTTAAATAGACAGATGTTTGGATGGATAGATGGACAGAGTGATGAATGGATGGATGCATAGAAAGATACACGGATGGATGAAAGCATGAATGGATAGATATATAGATGGATGGATGGATAAAGAGATGGACAGAGGGATGAACAGATGGATAAAAAGATGGACAAATGGCTGGAAAGATGAATGAACAAATAGATTAAATAGGCAGATGTATAGATGGAAAAAGCGATGAATGGATGAATGTATAGATGGATGTACAGATGGATGTACAGATGGATGGATAGATGGATGGATGGATGGATGCAGATGAATGTCTGTGTTATTCACCGTTTCTGAAGGGGTCGTCCTCGCTGTCCTCCCCCAGCTGCTCGGAGGCGGTCAGGAAGTCCTCCTCTATTGACGATACGGAACGATTGGTGTCGTCATCGGAAACGCGCTGTCCAGCCAATCGGCTGTGCCGCTGTCTTTCCTGGCCGGACTGCAGACCAATCAGGAACTTGTTGATCTGAAGGACGATGCTGTTTGGCTGAGACGGGCGACGCCCACTGGCGTTCTGAACCATACACACATCAGCTCTGTGACTCTGTAACACACAACAACACTGTGAGTTAGACAGTTTTACATACTGTCACTTAGCAGAGTCAGCTAGCATTACCTTCAGTTAGCAGAGTCAGCTACTGTTACCTTCAGTTAGCAGAGTCAGCTACTGTTACCTTCAGTTAGCAGAGTCAGCTACTGTTACCTTCAGTTAGCAGAGCCAGCTAGCATTACCGTCAGTCAGCAGAGTCAGCTGGCGTTACCTTCAGTTAGCAGAGTCAGCTGGCGTTATTGTCAGTTAGCAGAGTCAGCTGGCGTTATCTTCAGTTAGCAGAGTTAGCTACTGTTATCTTCAGTTAGCAGAGTCAACTGGCGTTATCGTCAGTTAGCAGAGTCAGCTGGCATTATCTTCAGTTAGCAGAGTCAACTGGCGTTATCGTCAGTTAGCAGAGTCAGCTGGCGTTATCGTCAGTTAGCAGAGTCAGCTACTGTTACCTTCAGTTAGCAGAGTCAGCTGGCGTTATCGTCAGTTAGCAGAGTCAGCTGGCGTTATCGTCAGTTAGAAGAGTCAGCTGGCGTTATCTTCAGTTAGCAGAGTCAGCTGGCGTTACCTTCAGTTAGCAGAGTCAGCTGGCGTTACCTTCAGTTAGCAGAGTCAGCTACTGTTATCTTCAGTTAGCAGAGTCAGCTGGCGTTACCTTCAGTTAGCAGAGTCAGCTGGCGTTATCTTCAGTTAGCAGAGTCAGCTGGCGTTACCTTCAGTTAGCAGAGTCAGCTGGCATTATCTTCAGTTAGCAGAGTCAACTGGCGTTATCGTCAGTTAGCAGAGTCAGCTGGCGTTATCATCAGTTAGCAGAGTCAGCTACTGTTACCTTCAGTTAGCAGAGTCAGCTGGCGTTATCGTCAGTTAGCAGAGTCAGCTGGCGTTATCGTCAGTTAGAAGAGTCAACTGGCGTTATCGTCAGTTAGCAGAGTCAGCTGGCGTTATCGTCAGTTAGCAGAGTCAGCTACTGTTACCTTCAGTTAGCAGAGTCAGCTGGCGTTATCGTCAGTTAGCAGAGTCAGCTGGCGTTATCGTCAGTTAGAAGAGTCAGCTGGCGTTATCTTCAGTTAGCAGAGTCAGCTGGCGTTACCTTCAGTTAGCAGAGTCAGCTGGCGTTACCTTCAGTTAGCAGAGTCAGCTACTGTTATCTTCAGTTAGCAGAGTTAGCTGGCGTTACCTTCAGTTAGCAGAGTTAGCTGGCGTTATCTTCAGTTAGCAGAGTCAGCTGGCGTTATCTTCAGTTAGCAAAGTCAGCTACTGTTATCTTCAGTTAGCAGAGTCAGCTGGCGTTACCTTCAGTTAGCAGAGTTAGCTAGCGTTATCTTCAGTTAACAGAGTCAGCTGGCGTTACCTTCAGTTAGCAAAGTCAGCTACTGTTATCTTCAGTTAGCAGAGTCAGCTGGCGTTACCTTCAGTTAGCAGAGTTAGCTGGCGTTATCTTCAGTTAGCAGAGTCAGCTGGCGTTACCTTCAGTTAGCAGAGTTAGCTGGCGTTATCTTCAGTTAGCAGAGTCAGCTGGCGTTATCTTCAGTTAGCAAAGTCAGCTACTGTTATCTTCAGTTAGCAGAGTCAGCTGGCGTTACCTTCAGTTAGCAGAGTTAGCTGGCGTTATCTTCAGTTAGCAGAGTCAGCTGGCGTTACCTTCAGTTAGCAGAGTCAGCTGGCGTTATCTTCAGTTAGCAGAGTCAGCTGGCGTTATCTTCAGTTAGCAGAGTCAGCTGGCGTTATCTTCAGTTAGCAGAGTCAGCTGGCGTTACCTTCAGTTAGCAGAGTTAGCTGGCGTTATCTTCAGTTAGCAGAGTCAGCTGGCGTTATCTTCAGTTAGCAAAGTCAGCTACTGTTATCTTCAGTTAGCAGAGTCAGCTGGCGTTACCTTCAGTTAGCAGAGTTAGCTGGCGTTATCTTCAGTTAGCAGAGTCAGCTGGCGTTACCTTCAGTTAGCAGAGTTAGCTGGCGTTATCTTCAGTTAGCAGAGTCAGCTGGCGTTATCTTCAGTTAGCAGAGTCAGCTGGCGTTATCTTCAGTTAGCAAAGTCAGCTACTGTTATCTTCAGTTAGCAGAGTCAGCTGGCGTTACCTTCAGTTAGCAGAGTCAGCTGGCGTTACCTTCAGTTAGCAGAGTCAGCTACTGTTATCTTCAGTTAGCAGAGTCAGCTGGCGTTACCTTCAGTTAGCAGAGTCAGCTGGCGTTATCTTCAGTTAGCAGAGTTAGCTAGCATTAGCAAGTTGAAAAGGCTGTGAGGAAAACTGAGGGGATTGTGGGAAAAGTGTGGAACTGCTTTAGTTTCCTTAATGCTGCACTATGTAAGTTTCAGGGATTTGGAGACCTCTCTGGAGGAAACGTGTCACTGCAGAACATTCTGTAGCGCAGGTTGTGCTTCTTCTCCGAGCAGATAAATCTGATGATTAGAGAACTCAGAGAGATCTCAGTGTAAACTGAAGCAGCGTCTCTGAGGATGAGAGTGAATTATCTACTACTGTCATCACATCTTCATCAGTGTGATGTTGATTCTGAGATCATTTGAGGCGAAACATCGTGCCGGACCTTCTTTCTGAGTCTGTGATGTTAATACGTAAAGACGTACGACGTGGTGTGAAAAACTCGACGCCTCTGAGTTTAAATGATTATTTCAGGCTTTACAGGCGACTCTCAGCAGCGCAGACTCACCACATTACAGCCTGTTTACATTCTCCTCCTAAATATTAGAGAATAATGCACTGCGATGAGGTTTTTGGCTCTACCTAGTGCACACCTGTGTGTGGGTGTGTCTAGGCTGGCGTGCAGGTGGGACTGACCTGTGTGTAGGCGGGGTCATGCTGGCAGACGTCAGGTGACTCCAGGCCGGTCAGCAGGAGGATTTCGTGCTCTTTGAGAGGCCGCATGCCCACACACTCCACCAGCCGCGGCAAATCCGGAGACACCGACGCCAACTTCTACAGAGCACACAGAACATTTAAAACATATAGAACATAAACACCAAACAGAACATACAGAACATGCACAACACACAGAACACATAGAACATTTAAGAACATATAGAATACACAGACCAAACAGAACATAAAGAACACAGAACATTCAGAACATACCCAACATACACAACACACAGAATGCACAGAACATATGGAACATACAGAACATTTAAGAAATTATAGAACATACACACCAAACAAAACATAAAGAACATGCAGAACACACAGAACACATAGAACACTCAGAACATTTAAGAACATATAGAATACACAGACCAAACAGAACATACAGAACATGCTCAACATATAGAACACATAGAACATGTTGAACATACAGACCAAACAGAACATAAAGAACATTCACTCACAATCACTAACAATTCATTTGTGCTCATCTGCATGCAGGAACTGTTTATACACATTTCATTAATTTAGGCCAAATTACTATTGGAATATTCGTGATTAGCGCCGCCAATCATGTGGCACTTTTTATATTAAGGGTTTAAATTAAATCAATATGAATTTAGAGACAGAAAAAATAAAATGAAAGATTTAATGATGCTCAGTCTGTGATATTACTGCAATGTTCTTGATCATTTAACTCACATGAAAACTTTAATCTTAAAGCAACAGTTTGGAGAAAACTCAAATCCACCCCCTCCCCACATGCAGTCAATCAGCAGCCTTATTTTCCATCATCAACATTCCATATAGACTCAGAAGACTCGTGTAGGTTCACTGGTGGTTCTGGATAGTAAATAAAATGTCTATATTTGTGTTGTAGTCATGGCGACCCCTGGTTCCTATCACCACCACTGTAAAGACATCTGAACCATTTCACACCAAACCCCTCTGAACCTCTCTGATTACATATCACTCATTCAATTATGGGGGAATTCAGAAATATGGTGGAATTCCCCTTCAAGTAATCTTTAATAGTCCTGATTCTGTGGTTTCTGACACTGTGACTCACTGTCATCTATAAACACGGACTAAAGTACATTAGCTTAGATAAAAACAGACACCACAACATTTCTTGGCTGATTGACTATATTTGGTGTAAAACTATTCTACCACCAAATTACCCCATAACCATAGCAACCAGCCTCCATCACCGTGGAGACGCTCCACCCACCTTGAGGCAGCTGCTGTCATGCCGGTCAGATGTGTGTGTGTCCAAACTCACAAAACAAATCTGCACAGAGAGAGAGAGAGAGAGAGAGAGAGCGAGAGAGAGAGGGAGAGAGAGGGGGCGGAGTTTATTTTAAATACACTCAGTACTAGGCCTTTGTTTGGTCGGTACTGGCCTGTGGATTGTGTGGTACCAGGCCTTGGATTGTTTGGTACCGGGCCATGAATCATTCAGTACTAGGCCTTTGGTCAGCTGGCACTGGCCCATGGGCAGTGTGGTACTGGGCCACGGATTGTGTGGTAACAGCCCGTGGTTCATGCAGTAACAGGACATGGATTGTTTGATACTGGCCCATGAATCATTCAATACTAGGCCATGGATAGTTTGGCACTGGGCCGCGAATCATTCAATACTAGGCCATGGAATGTTTGGTACTTGGTTGTGATTTATTGGGTAGTGGGCTGAGGATAGCATGTACCAAAAATAATTTGGCCAGTAATTCTGACTCTGAAAAGCTGTGTAATACGTTACCTTGTCCTTTTAAGGTGAGCTGAATTTCATTTTTACAGTGTTGCACTGCTGCCACTCCCTCAAACACACAGTGCGCTGCGGTTCGGTCCGCACCGCTCAAAAGGCTGGGAAACCTTTACAGTGTGAGAATAAGTGTCTGCTATTTTGTACTATCAGGCTCTCCGAGCAGCACTCCACAGATTAAAGAAGCCATTTACTGAACAGGAGGAGATAAAAGGAGCACACACCCGCACACACACACACACACACACCCGCACACGCACACACACACACACACACACACACACACACACAAACACGCATACACACACACACCCGCACACACACACACACACACACACACACACGCTTGCAGGGCGCTGGTGTTTTCTGCTGGAGTGCTGTGAGACATTCCCGCATCTTGTAAAGACTCTCTTTCCCGTCACTGAGAGACAGAGCAGTAAGTGCTCTCTATAGGACCGGCTCCAGACATTAAAGTGAAAGTTTAGCCAAACATCAGCCAAGACGAGTTGGTCGTCTGAGGTTTGCTTCTTTAGTTTTGCACTAGAAGCTAAAGTACACTCTTAAAAAGATGGTTCAAGGGTTCTTCAGTAAAGACAATAAACACTCAAAGAACCATCTGCTGCTTAAAGTGGCTTAAAAAATCTAACTTCAAACACCAAACATGTCTTAGCTGATCAGCTACATTTGGGGTAGGATGGGGTGGAACTGGGGGAATTCAATTTCTTGCTGAACTATCGCTTTAAATCTTACTGTCCATATTTTTGTCGTTTGTTGTGGTCACTCCACCTCCAGAGACGCCCTACAGGCCAGAGCAGTCACACTCAGCAGTGTGCTAGCCTTTCTGCTATATTTAGAATCTCTCTCTCTCTCACGCTCACTCCTCCACTCCTGTCACTGAATTCATTTTGTCTTACTGGGGTGTTAATTCTTTCTCACACTTTGATGACTCGTGCAAGTGAAGCATTAGAGTCTAAAATGCTAAACACCACATAAACACCAATTAATCACCAGAGAGAGAGAGAGAGAGAGAGAGAGAGAGAGAGAGAGAGTGAGAGAGAGAGACAGGGAGGGCGATGGAAGCACAAGGTAGGTGTTTCTAATAAAGGGGCCAGGTAGTGGAAGCACAAGGTGGGTGTTTCTAATAAAGCGGCCAGGTAGTGGAAGCACAAGGTGTGTGTTTCTAATAAAGCGGCCAGGTAGTGGAAGCACAAGGTGGTGTTTCTAATAAAGTGGCCAGTAGTGGAAGCACAAGGTGGGTGTTTCTAATAAAGTGGCCAGTTAGTGGACGCACAAGGTGGGTGTTTCTAATAAGCACAAGGTGGGTGTTTCTAATAAGGCGGCCAGCTAATGGAAGCACAAGGTGAGTGTTTCTAATAAAGTGGCCAGCTAATGGAAGCACAAGGTGGGTGTTTCTAATAATGTGGCCAGTTAGTGGAAGCACAAGGTCATTGTTTCTAATAAAGTGGCCAGTTAGTGGAAGCACAAGGTGAGTGTTTCTAATAAAGTGGCCAGGTAGCGGAAGCACAAGGTGAGTGTTTCTAATAAAGCGGCCAGGTAGTGGAAGCACATGGTAGGTGTTTCTAATAAAGTGTCCAGTGCAAGGTGTGTGTTCCATAATGTGATGTGGATTATATGTATGAACTCGCGTCCTGATAAGGTCTGTAAACAAACCTGTGTGTGTGTCAGAGTCTGTGCTGTCAGTGCTGTTATATGAACTGTGCCGTTTGACAGCTGAAAGGTTTTTACTGCATTACTCTGACATCTGCACTCAGTGACAGTCATCACTGTGTTGTGACAGTCACAGTTGCTCACGCGCTGCAGGCTGAGTGTCCATTACGGCGGCGTTAGTGGAGGTATTTTAGTCTGAGCTAAAGTATTTGCGATGAAACTTGCAGCTCTAACCTCCCACCCAGTCTGTACTACTCTCACTGTCTGCAGGCGCTCGGCCTCAGCAGAGAAATACACATCTTGGCTTAAATGATCTTCTTCAAAGCCAAAAAAACAGAGAGAACACCTACACACACTCACACTCATCAAACAGCCAACACGCTTTGAAATTAAGGCACAAATCTGCTTGGCTGACTACAACAATTTACTTATTTAACCCTTAAAAGTCTAGAGTGCTTCCTTACACGTTTCAAGTGAGCCACGCTGCAAAGCACTATTGTTATCTGATTTATCATTTTCTTCTTCTTCTTCTTCTTCCTTTGCTGGATTTTTGTACGTTAACTTATCCCACAGCTTTCAAGATATCCACACCGTTCCAAATTGAAGCACAGGGAAGATGTTTGTAATAAAGTGGCCATTTAGTGGAAGCACAAGGTGGGTGTTTCTAATAAAGCGGCCAGTTAGTGGAAGCGCAAGGTGGGTGTTCCTAATAAAGCGGCTAGTGAGTGGAAGCACAAGGTGGGCGTTTCTAATAAAGTGGCCAGTTAGTGGAAGCACAAAGTGGCTGTTAGGAATGTTTGGTCTGATCTGGAATGGTGTGTTCGTATGCAGCGTTTTGATTGGATGTATTGTTTTTGTAGTTGTTATAAACGCAGATTTTTTCTCACAGAAATGAATAGGTGGCAAAATTTTGTGCACCTAGCTTAAATCATGATGATAGGAATCCAACACAAACACCCAATTAACCATGTAGGATATCATAGCGACCACCAGCAACAACCTAGCAACCCCCTAGCAACCACCTGGGGTATCATAACAACCTAGCAACCACCTGGAATACCATAGCAATAACACTTTAGATGGTACAAGGAGAAGTTTAGCTAGACTGGTGGACTGGATCTGTATAGCCTACAGGAAATTCCAGATAAAAGCTGAAAGCTGAGTCAGCTTCTTATTAGCCAGCTTCTCACCTGAACTTTCCGTGCCACCTTAAATGGTGCTGCAGTTACACTGAGGCGCCTTAAACTTAAAACAAATTATGAGAGTTGGCGAATATGAAGCCAACATCAGCTCACCTCAATAGAGCATTAATATACTTCAATCAGTGCATCAATTTACCTCAATAAATGCATTAATTAACCTCAATAAAAGCTCCTTAATCAACAAACCCCTCAAACTTTCTCTTGGAGGTGTTTAATGAGCAGCTAACGAGCAGCACAGCAGAGCAGCTGTTGATCACGTCTCACTGGCTGATCTAACGCCACGTCCCAAACCACACACTTCTGTACTTCACCTACTGCACTAATGAGTGCACTTCTAATGGGATATGCACTATTTTTACACCCTATTTAGTGAGCTATTGTGCGGTTTGGGGCGTGGCGCTGGTAACACAGCGGGAAATCTCAGCCGTTTAGATTTCAGCTTTTATTTGTTAATCACTACAGCAACAAATCAAATAAAATCAATATTAAAGAAGCATGTTTTGCTGCTTTTGCTGGATCAGTTGTAGCTTGATCTCATTACACACAGCCACAGCTCTGCTGAATGAACTTGATGTTGCTGTTCAAAATGCTGGCAGCTCAATTGTGACATCATTGAAATCCTATCAATTAGTACTGACATCAAATGTTCGCTCTCTCTCTTCACCACTGAGTGACTAACAGCGAGCCAAAGATCTTATTTACCTCTAATATGTCATTCAGCCTTTCCAGCTTTAGCTCTGGCATGACCTGCAAGAGAAAAGACTTTTGTTTTGCCTTATTTTCTAAAGGACTGACTCCACTGCAACCATATGACATCATCAGAGTGTGGCGATAGTGACCCACTAGGAGGGGGATTTTGCCACTTTGGCATTTTTTATAATAAACAAAACATTTCCATTTTGTTTATACATTATATTTCAACACTACTGGACATCTACAGTATTTTAAGGCACACAAGTCCTAACAGTCAGGGTTCCCTTTAAAATCAAATGCAAAAAAGACCAAAAAGATGCCATAAAAAAATTACAACAAGGGCTGAAATCTGGCAACCCAGCCTGTAAACCCTGCTTAGATGTTCAGTCAGTCTGAGAACCTCACAGAGACTGAATATGTGTGTGTGGGGTGTGTGTGTGTGAGTGTGTGTGTGAACCCACTCAGTCAGAAATGATGAAGTGTGTATCTGCTCTGATCCAGCGCTGCAATATGGCCACATCTCACAACTGCTTTTTTTCCACTCCTCCGCTCTCCTTTCATCTGTTTTCTCCCCATTTCTCGTCTTCCCCTCACCCCTCGCTCTTCTTCTCACTGCACACTGTCTGTGCTAAAGTTACACACCACACACACACACACACGCACACGCACACACACACACACACAGTAACCTCGTGCTAAACGCTATTAAACTGCATTAAGCTAAATAATTCGGATCATTTTCATCAAACAGAACACGTCATAAACAAAACACTGATGATTAAATGGTTCTCTGCATGGTGAAATGGTTCTTCAGATTAATGAAGAATGTGTTATAAATGATTCTAAATAGAACCTTTTTGAAAAGGGTTCTATGTGACACCAAAAAGGGTTACAAGCTTGACAATATCACAATAGCAGAACCCATTTTGGTGCTATATAGAACCAAATACAACACATTCTCCATCAATCTGAAGAACCAAATTCACCACGCAAAGAATAATTCATCATGCAGAGGGTTCTTTGAGTGTTTATGGTTCTATATAGAAACATTGTCTTTACATTAGAACCCCTAAAGAACCATCTTTTTTAATAATACAGATCTGTTTTTAACTTTTTAATAATTTGAGTGCAGCAAGGATTCAGGGGTGCTTGTTTAGATAAGAGTTTGTATTTTTCTATTTTTATGTATATATTTTATAAATGTACAGAAGCTGTGCTGTTTAAAGGGGAACTCCATCGGTGTTGGAAAATGAATTAATCATTTAATGGTTTAGATGTAAACAAAATCATTCGGAGTAGTTCAGTGTGAAATGCGCCTTTCTAGAGAAATTTACAGAGTCAGAATTGTTCACCACTGTGGTGCTTGGAACGAGACGTCCATACGTCTGTATTACAAGTATCACCATTTTATCTGATCTCCAGAATGACCACTGAGCTTACGGGTGTCTTGTAAGGTTTTATATGTGACGCTGATAATGGTAAAATAGTTCTAAATTGACATAAATCCGTTTTCTTTGGGTACTATTTTTTCCTCACCACACCCTGAATGTACCTCTCCGCCCTGAACGCCTTTTGGGGAACGTTCTGACTGCAGAGCCACAAATTTACACACCCGCAGTTTCACTACAGAAGAAACTGGAATCCATTTAAGACACGTTCGTGAGTGAAATAAGTTAGTCGCTGTTAGTCACTGTGCATATTTCACTGTTAGCCGTTAGCTCAGAACAGACTGTCTAACGTGGGCCACGCAAAAAAACAAAACAACTATCTACCTCGATATTCTGCCTCATAATCTGGTGAGCAGAGTACCAAGTAGCTTGTTGTTGAGACCAACACTTTCCATTCACCCTGTGTTGCTCTGCGTTGGCGCCGGTGGGTTTTCAGCTAAACCAGATGACAAAATTGACCTTAATAAGATAGAGGACTGTGTAAAAGACATTAAAGACTGGATGTCAAGTAACTTCCTCTAACTAAACTCGGACAAAACCGAAGTCCTTCTTCTTGGTCCAAAAGCTGCTAGGGATAATCTGCCTACGTTTACTCTTAATCTCGATAGTTTCTCAATTGCACCAGGCACATCTGTAAAAAGCCTTGGTGTCACGATTGATCCCAGTCTGGCCTTCGACTGAGCATATTACCAATATTACCAGAATAGCTTTCCTCCACCTGCGTAACATCGCTAAATTAAGAAATGCGCTGTCGCTACAGGATGCAGAAACGTTAGTTCACGCCTTCATCACGTCCAGGTTAGATTACTGTAACGCTCTGCTTTCTGGTTGTTCCAGCCAAAACCTTAACAAGCTTCAGTTAGTCCAGAACGCTGCAGCCAGAGTTCTCAGCAAAACCAGGAAATTCGACCACATTAGCCCAGTTTTGTGTACCTTACATTGGTTGCCAGTTAAATTCCGCATTCAGTACAAAATTCTTCTACTGGCGTATAAAGCTCTGAATGGCCTTGATCCTCAGTACCTCAGTGACCTTATTTCCTATTATCAACCGACACGCCCACTTAGATCACAAGGTGCTGCTCATTATTAGTACCCAGAATAAATAAAGTTACGTCAGGGGGAGGAGCCTTTTCATACCACGCCCCCCAGCTTTGGAATAGCCCACCAGTCTGTGTTCGGGACTCAGACACAGCCTCCATCTTTAAGTCTAGGCTAAAAACTTACCTGTTTAGTTGAGCCTTTGGTTAATTTGTTTTCCTAACTATGTCCCTCTCACCCCCTCCCCCTCCCCTTCCCTGAGCTGAGCGGCTGCCCGTCCTAAGAGGGTCTGACCTGAGATGCGGCCGGCGCTCTGCACAGTGGTGTTAAACTGTATCCACTTATACTGTTTTGTGTCTGTGCTGTTATCCGGTGTCGACCAGAGGAGGATGGGTTCCCCTTTTGAGTCTGGTTCCTCTCAAGGTTTCTTCCTCCTGTTGAGGGAGTTTTTCCTTGCCACTGTCGCCGAGGCTTCTCACTGGGGGGACCTGGATTCTCTGTAAAGCTGCTTTGTGACAACATCTGTTGTAAAAGGCGCTGTATAAATAAATTTGACTTGACTTGACTTCTCTCTCTCTCTCTGTCTGTGTCTCTCTCTCTCTGTTTGTCTCTCTCTCCTCTTTAAACCGCTGCAACTCCTTTGTGTCTTCTGTTTCAAATTGATATGGATCCACGACATTTTGGAAACACATACTCTCCCATCTTCCAAAACAGGTAAGAAAACTGTAAAAATAAACTAAACAGAAGCTGTCGCTGCCGTTAGCCGTGTTGAACGGCTGTAGCTACAGGCAGTAACAGCAAAAGCACGTTAGCTCACACGCATGATCTCAGTCGAGATGCGGTTTTGAGAGGAAACACAGAACTAAACCTGGAGTAAAACTTTATAAAAAAAATTAATTTTAGGCCAAAACTTCATAACAAAACTATCACAAAACAATGTCTCGGGTCTCCAGCCATGCATTCATAACCTTTTTGTGTAATAACTTAACGGGATGTAGCTTTCAGAGCCATTAAACGTGACGGACGTCTGCTTCTTAGTACTATTATGGTGAAGAAGTCTGACTCTGTAAATTTCTCTGGAAAAGCGCATTTCACACCAAACCACTCTGAATGATTCTGTTAACATCTAAATATATATAATGATTAAGTTATTTTACAAAATGGGTGGAGTTCCCCTTTAGGTATTTTCATGAGAGTGAGCCAAATCGCTTCCCTCGACAACCTGGACAGCTTTTGGGGCTCATTACTAAAACAGACACAAGTTGAGGTGCAAAGAGAGAAAGCGTGTAGAGATAGAGGCCAGTTAACAATAACATTTTAGCTACCGCTGTATCTCCTGCTCAGTGTGCCTTCCAGTGTTAAATCTCACCGTGAGACTGTGGGCGTGACGGAATAAGGTTACATATCAACAATCTGATTGGTTGCCGCTTGTCTAGAATGAGAGCAAGGGGGCAGTTATGTGTATATACTGTGGTCTCTCACCTCATTATAGTGCAGTATGACACATACTGTTTGATGTACAGTGTCAAAAAAAATTCAAATTTTTGAATTTCAGGCATTTAGTTTACTATCTCAGAGCAATGCAGAGAAACTTGTTCATGCATTTGTTACAAGCAGAGTTGATCACTGTAATGACCTTCTCACTGGACTTCCTATGAAAACAATACATCCTTTATAACTCGTACAAAACGCAGCAGCATCCTAACAAAAACAGCACAGAGAGATCAGATCAGTCCCGCTTTAAAAGAGCTGCACTGGCTGCCTGGATCATTCAGGATAGAGTTTAAAGCTCTGCTACTAGTTTTTTAGGCTCTAAATGACCTTAAAGCACTGCTGACATCACAGAGTGTCTGTTTATGATCTCAGATCTGCAGATACTGAACTACAAACTCCTTCAGTAAAACACAGAAAACGTGGAGAGACTCGTTCAGTTATTCTGCTTCTAAACTGTGGAGCTCAGTTCAGCTTTCATTAGACAGTCGAGCTCAGAGCTCACTTTTAATAAACATCTGAAAACGCAGCTCTTTAACTCAGCGCTTCATTAAAACTCCACGTCTGGTGTTTATCTTTTAATTTGATCTGTCACTTTCTTATGATTTTAAATTAATACTTATAATTTCTTGTATAACTGCTTTTTATCTCCTGTCTGTAAAGCACTCTGAGGTGCCACCGGCATGAAAAGTGCTATATAAATAAAAATTATCATTATTATTATTATTAGCATGATGACCGTTCACATTATGTTTATGCTGCTTAAAATTTCAGCATCCTCAACTTGAAACACCTTCTCACGCCCCTGAAATTATCTGTCAGTGCAGCAAAATCATTTTACTCAACAGGAAATCTTAAAAAAAAGGTCCAGTCTAGAAATAAGCAGCTCTGATGAGAGTTCAAAGGTCTGAAATAAGTAGAAAACGCTGCTTTTTAGATCAAATGACTTGAGATCAGACTCACTACAGCTCAGTAATGAGTGACACACACTGAATATTAAAATATTGAATATATTTTGCATTACTATTTTTAGCACACTGAAAACAGTAAAAAGTAAAAAAGTAGAACAATTTTCAAGCCATCATTCAATTAATATCAAACCATCTATCGAACAAATGACAAATAATGCTGTTAACTAGAGGAGTGGTACTGGGTAGCGTTAGCTTCGCTAACATGCTAACAGGTCTGCCCACCACAGAACAGGTTCGACCCTGGCTGACTAAAGCACTGACACAAGTTCAGACGAGTATGAATAATGTAAATCTGAGAGAGGGAGTCGAGCTGCTGCTGAAGGGACAGAAAGACGAAACTAAACCCTTTCTGTTGTGTTTGGATCTGTAGCCTGACTGGCTACTTTAACATTAGCTTAGCGAGCAGCTACAGACCCAAACACGGCCACCCAGCACAGCACAGGCTTGACTCTGAAAGCTGGAGCTCTGTTCACACTAATTTAGTTGGTAAAAATGTCTGAGAGAGCAAAAGCACAGTGGCAGTGAGCCGGACTTGAATGTGTTCTGCGGTGTTTGCAGAGAACGTGCGGTTCTGATGTGTGTAATGTAAGAGCGCTGTATTCCATACAGTATTTCGGCATTTTTCGCGTTTTAGTAGTTATTGCGGAAATACCCGAAGTCATACACGATTTAATGATTGGTTGGACTCTGCAAAATCTGCCTAGCAACCAACATGCACTTTGATTGGTCACATTTGGACCAATACTTTTAAAGAAATAAGAAAAAAACGTCATCTGTGTCCGCGGTGTGTGCCGTCAGTATTCCGTACACCAGCTTCCACAGAGGGAGAGGTTTTCCGTAGTGTTTTCCCTGCATTTTATTTGAAGTTTTATGAAATCTAATTGCATAAAAATAGACATTAACTGATTATACTGATTATAAAAGTGAATTATTATAAACAATGTGTGCAGTGAATGAGGCTACCATGGAGAAAACCCAGTAAAGTGAGGCAGTGCTGTGAAGCTGCACAGCTGAAAGGAGTCTGCTGAGGTCACTTAGCTGACGGTGTAAACTCAGATTAACAGCTCAGTACTGAACACACTGTTTCATGGTGATGATACATTGTTTAATATTCGTTTTAGTGTTAAATATGATGATTAAACGTGCTAAAATGTATTTTAAGTGGCTGTGAAAATTTCCCCACCCCATTCACATTCGCATCCCTGGATTTCCCCACCCACCATGTTCGGGTCGCGCCGGGGGTCAGTCACTATTTGCACAGATTTGATGTCCAAACCCAGCTTAGATGGTCTTGCCAACCGATTTGATGGAAAAAAGAATATTTGGTGTTTGCAGAGAACGTGCGGTTCTGATGTGTGTAACGTAAGAGCGCTGTATTCCATACAGTATTTCGGCATTTTTCGCGTTTTAGTAGTTATTGCGGAAATACCCGAAGTCATACACGATTTAATGATTGGTTGGCAAAATCTGCCAAGCAACCAACATGCACTTTGATTGGTCACATTTGGACCAATACTTTTAAAGAAATAAGAAAAAAACGTCATCTGTGTCCGCGGTGTGTGCCGTCAGTATTCCGTACACCAGCTTCCACAGAGGGAGAGGTTTTCCGTACAGTGTTTTCCCTGCATTTTATTTGAAGTTTTATGAAATCTAATTGCATAAAAATAGACATTAACTGATTATACTGACTATAAAAGTGAATTATTATAAACAATATGTGCAGTGAATGAGGCTACCATGAAAAAAAAGCCTAGTAAACTGAGTCAG
>NW_023494798.1:36002124-36009624 GCF_904425465.1 Colossoma macropomum
TCACTTTTTTTTTTAAATAAAACCAGTAATTGCGCATTACAGTCACAGTGTGCTCTCTGTAGAGGACTGAGTTAACTTACTTAGTACATTTGACCAGGGGTGCATAAACATTCGAGTATGACTGTATATATAAGTGTGTATATATTTGTTACTCCCACATGTCCTCTGATTAGTTATTCAGGGTGAATTATGCGGAGCTGCCTGCGCTTCGTTGCCAGAGGCTCCTCATCACCTTCCTCTAAAAACATTTCTTCAGAAGGTGTCTCAGATTTTTATTAATCCATATTTCATATTTTATGCAGTGAAGTACAAAATGGCTTTCAGCTCTTTTGAGTAACAGAGACGTTACTGTTCTTTTCATGGTGAAATGGTTCTGCAGAATGATGGAGAATGTGTTGTATATGGTTCTATATAGCACCAAAAATGTTTTTCTATTGTTACAACATCAAGTTTGTAACAATAGCAGAACCCTTTTTGGGTCCTGTGGTCATCACCTACATGGGCTGCGTCTCCCTGTACTGGACACTGACAAAAATGAATTTCCTCTCTCTCTCATCCTCTCAGAGAATAAGGGATGAGTTTCAGCATTGGGGTGGCCGGTAGCCTAGTGGTAGGAGGACTGAGCCATCAACCAGAAGGTTGTGGGTTCAAGTCCTAGGTATACCTGGTTGTGCCCTTGGGCAAGACACTTAACCCCCCCACTGCCCCAGGCGGCGCTGCTTCTCCCTGATTGGGCATAGTTAGGCAGCAAAATGACACATTTCCCTTGTAGGACCAATGAAGTACATAGCGTTTCTTTTGCCTTTTTTATTGGACAAAATTACAGTTAAATATTTGGTCTCCTCCTCTTGCTGTGATTTTCATTTCCCTCCTGGTTCTTTGTCTTTTTCTGTTCTTTAACGGGTGACGATATCCTGCCTCAACTTCCTGTAATTGTTCAGAAAGTCCAAACCATCCAAAAAGGGGTTTTCACACTGCAGACGAACACAGCCATGGCTCAGTTTGATCCGGACTGAGACCACCTCTTTTGGTCGGACCAAATTTTGGTCCTTCGGTCAGGGACAGTGCTACGAGACACATCTTACACCTGTTATTTTGCAGGTGTAACGGTCTGGACTAAACAACGCAGGTGTGAAAGCACCCTTAGTATGTAATAAGCCTGGGATTTTAAGGGGATAATCTGGTGAATTAATACAGGATTCATTTGATAAGATCACATGTATCAGATTTTGGAGCCGGATCTGTTTAATAAGGAAGTGTTTTGTACTACACTGTGTCCCAGGTGTCCTTTCTCTCTCTCATTCTTTCAGTCTCTCTTTATTTCTGATCCTAAAAGGCTTCCTGTCCAAACAGCCTCCCTCTGAAAGTGCTTATTATCCTCTGATTGAGGATGCAGCCTCTTCTGAGAGTCTGTGGGCTGCAGACTGAGTTTGGTTGAGTGTCCTATTGTTAACTGATACTGATCCGTCTCCCTTTTGTCTGTGTTAGATCCACCGTTCTGCACCTATTCACGAGGTTCTTTCACACCTCTCAGGGCAAAGTGAATCGTTCTGGTCGCTTCCAGCGGCAAACAATGAGCCCTGAAATGTCTCTCTCTTGTTCTCAGTGTCTGTATCGGCTCCTCTGGGCTTTTGAGGACCTTCTGCGGTTCTTCTGCTCCGCTCAAGCTTCATTTACTCGACTCACTTCTGTGTGACAGTCCGAGAACGCTGGGGTTTGTCTGTGGGTTTTTCATTAAACTGTTAAATGTAGCAGATCAAGAATGTTTTCCCAGGTGTTTCTGTATGATTCCTTGCACAGCCCAGCGCAGAAAACACAGAACCCTACGAAATCAGACACCTGTAGGACATTATAGAAGTATACAGAACCCTAGCGAATCATTCAGAACCCTGTAAAACCATAGAGACTCACATAAAACCCTACATAATGACACAGAAACGTATGGGACCCTCTACAGAACCATATAGTAGCATACCGAAGTCCTACAGAAATTACAACAATCATCTACAACACATTTGACCATCTCCACCACCGGGCCATCTTCATCTCTACCACCTGATCATTTGCTCCACCTGACCCTCTCCACCACCTGACCATGTCCACCACCTGACCAACTTCCCCACCTGATCATCTAACGCAGATCTGAACTTTCCTACAAATAACCTTCTAAAAATGTGTTCTTCAACCCTAAACTGACATGAAATCACAACAGAATCATCTACAGCACATCTGACCATCTCCACCACCGGACCATCTTCATCTCTACCACCTGATCATTTGCTCCCCCTGACCAGCTCCACCACCTGACCATCTTCTCTACCTGAACATCTCCACCATCAGACCATCATCACCTGATGATTTTCTCTATCTGACCATGTCCACCACCTGACCGTCTCCATCACCTGATGATCTTCTCGACCTGACCATGTCCACCACCTGACCGCGTCCACCACCTGAACATCTCCACCACCTGATGATCTTCTCTACATGACCATGTCCACCACCTGACCCTCTCCACCACCTTATCATCTCCTCCACCTGACTATTTCCACCATCTGACCACCTTCCCCACTTGATCGTCGCCATCATCTGGCCATCTCCTCCACCTGAACCTGTCCACCACCACCTGACTATTCCCACCATCTGACCATCTTCCTCACCTGATCATCTCCTCTATCTGGCCATCTCAAAAAGATCAGAGAAACAAATAAAGAAAGAGAGAAAGAAGTGAGGGAATATACTGAAAGAACAAAAGATGAAATGCAGAAAGAAGAGGGAAGACAGGATAAATGTTTTTATTCTAAATCATGCATGAGGCCTGTTTTAACTCAGAGAGAGAGAGAGAGAGAGAGAGAGAGAGAGAGAGAGATAGAGAGACTGTGCTCCTGTGTGATAAACGAGTGTCTCTCAGTCAGTGTTTAAACAGACAGGAAGAGAGGAACAGAGATGGAGCGAGATAAGGAGAGAACAGAGAGAGAGAGCAGGTTTTGTGGAGTGTTCTGGTCATAATAAACTCACTGTGGCGCTGAGAATCACAGTGAAACTCCTCGGCTGCAGGGGGAGAAATACAGTGGGATCTGAGGGAGTCTGGGGTCTGATTAACCTCTTGGACCCCTGGGGGTCCCTGACAAAATAAATTATTTATTTTAAAGTAACGGTGCCACCATTTTAGGGCGGTCAGCATCGCTGCTGGACTGCATTCAGTACCATTACAGAGCGGCAGTTTAAGAAAGATACTGTCCGAAATTACACTATTTCAGGAATATCACACTCAGAAAGAGGGATAGGATTATATAACGGAGGGAACGCAGTGATCCACACTCATGTCTGTGTGATGTGTATTGTTTGTGTGGTGTTTGTGTAGATATGGCCGTGTGGTTAATGAGGCACAGAGAACCTGTTGATGTGATTGTTTTTCCTCTGGTTTTATATGAAGCTTATTTCATTTAATAGTCTATTCAGGATCTTAACTTTATGTAGTAGTTATTTATTTACAGTGATGGTTAAAGCTTTGCAGCATTAAGTTCTAGAGTTCCTTAATCCGTGTATTCGTAATAGAGGCTGAATGGTGGGGCTAAACTGCTGTAGCTGAATGGTGGAGCTAAACTGCTGTAGCTGAATGGGCGGGGCTAAACTGCTGTAGCTGAATGGGTGGGGCTAAACTGCTGTAGCTGAATGGTGGAGCTAAACTGCTGTAGCTGAATGGTGGAGCTAAACTGCTGTAGCTGAATGGGTGGGGCTAAACTGCTGTAGCTGAATGGGTGGGGCTAAACTGCTGTAGCTGATGTGGAGCTAAACTGCTGTAGCTGAATGGTGGAGCTAAACTGCTGTAGCTGAATGGGTGGGGCTAAACTGCTGTAGCTGAATGGTGGGGCTAAACTGCTGTAGCTGAATGGTGGAGCTAAACTGCTGTAGGCTGAATGGGTGGGGCTAAAGTGCTGAAGGCTCAATGGTGGAGCTAAACTGCTGTAGACTGAATGGGTGGAGCTAAACTGCTGTAGGCTGAATGGGTGGGGCTAAAGTGCTGTAGGCTGAAAGGGTGGGGCTAAAGTGCTGTAGGCTGAATGGGTGGAGCTAAACTGCTGTAGGCTGAATGGGTGGGGCTAAAGTGCTGAAGGCTCAATGGTGGAGCTAAACTGCTGTAGACTGAATGGGTGGAGCTAAACTGCTGTAGGCTGAATGGGTGGGGCTAAAGTGCTGAAGGCTCAATGGTGGAGCGAAACTGCTGTAGCCTGAATGGGTGGAGCTAAACTGCTGTAGCCTGAATGGGTGGAGCTAAACTGCTGTAGCTGAATGGTGGAGCTAAACTGCTGTAGCTGAATGGTGGAGCTAAACTACTGTAGGCTGAATGGGTGGAGCTAAACTGCTGTAGCCTGAATGGGTGGAGCTGAACTGCTGTAGGCTGAATGGGTGGGGCTAAAGTGCTGAAGGCTGAATGGTGGAGCTAAACTGCTGTAGACTGAATGGGTGGAGCTAAACTGCTGTAGCCTGAATGGGTGGAGCTGAACTGCTGTAGGCTGAATGGGTGGGGCTAAAGTGCTGAAGGCTGAATGGTGGAGCTAAACTGCTGTAGACTGAATGGGTGGAGCTAAACTACTGTAGACTGAATGGGTGGAGCTAAACTACTGTAGGCTGAATGGGCGGAGCTAAACTGCTGTAGGCTGAATGGCTGGGGCTAAAGTGCTGTAGGCTGAATGGGTGGGGCTTAACTGCTGTAGTCTGAATGGGTGGGGCTAAACTGCTGTAGGCTAAATGGGTGGGGCTTGTGCTGTAGGCTGAATGGGAGGGGCTAAAGTGCTGTAGGCTAAATGGATGGGGCTTAAGTGCTGTAGGCTGAACGGGGACTGTATGGACTGGAGAGAGAACAGGGGATGATGGTGTTGATGGTGAAGGTGATGGTGAGATGATGGTGACGGTGAGGTGATGGAAGGTGGTGAGATGTTCAAAGGTGTACTGTAAGCAGGAGATGCTGAAGCTGCTCTGCTGTGTGAGTGAGTGTGTGTGTGAGTGTGTGTGTGTGTGTGAATGTGTGTGTGTGAGTGTGTGTGTGCGTGTGAATGTGTGTGTGAGTGTGAGTGAGTGTGTGTGTGAATGTGTGTGTGAGCGTGTGTGTGTGAGAGTGTGTGTGTGTGTGTGTGTGTGTGTGTGTGTGTGTGTGTGTGCGTGTGAATGTGTGTGTGTGTGTGAGTGATTTGGCAGCAGTGTGTGTGAGGCAGCTGGTGTGTGTGGGTTTAAATCACAGCGTGGAGTCTTTGTGTTAGAGGAGCATACTGAGAGTTAGAGCTGCTGCAAAAGAACAGTCCTGCATTAGACACAGAACTACACACAGAACCACACAGAACCGGGACAGTTCTAGACCCTATTTAGCAAAAGAATAGTCCTACATATCTGTATAAAACTACATACAGAACCACACAGAACCAGGTGCATTTCTAAACCATATTTAGCAAAACAGACTTACACATACTTAGAGAAAGGCATACAGAACCATACAGAACCACACTAAGGTTGCATGATTAATAATATTTTGACATTTCTACATATGATGAATCTGACTGTAGTTAGCTGACTAGCAGTGGGAAGCAGCTTTAAGAAGGGGATTTTTTTTCTGTCAATTAGTCAAATATTAGCACTTACAGACTCTTTTTTCCAGTGTTTCATAGTGAAGGAGAACAAGAAAAGCCGAAACGATGGGGATGTAGACGGAAAAGTGAAGTTGGCTTCATATTCGCCGGCTTCTTATTTAAATATTTCGTTCCACCTTAAATGGCGCTGTAGTTACGCTCCGGTGCCGGCGCACTATTAAGGTACCTACTGCTTCATTTAAAGTAGAACTTCAGCCACGTCCCACAAGTATCAAGCAAGAAACCCATGCTTGATGAACATGAGTTTATAATTCCTTATCACAGTGAGTTATTTCCACCACATTATTAATTCAGTTCATGTGAGCCTAATGCTAATACACACTCCTCTCAGAACTGTGGAGATTCTGGAGACAAAACCTTTTTTTTTGCACTTCATGTACATCATTAACTTAATATATGAATATAAAATCGACTCAGTGAAATCAGTTGAGAAATATAAACGTTATAGTGCTTTTTATCCAGAAAAAATGCAGCCACCTTGTTTACTTGTATTTGTTTACAGGCCAGTCTTGCCCCGACCAATACGGTGGATGCACTGATGCACCGCAGCAACAGGCCGAAGCAGCCAACGCAGCGTCTATGTCTATGCTTAAGCAGCTTTAGTGGGCTGAATTAGAATGTATCTGTGGTGTGTGCCCGTCCACCGGGCCCTGATGGCGTCCGCCAGAGCTGGCAGGAAAGCGGGGCCCGAGCTCAGATTGGGGATGAAGGCCGACAAGGACGGCGGGGAGAGGAACACCACGAGTGAGCGGGGGACGGAGCACAAAGCCCGGGCTTCACCGAGAGGGAACGAGAGCTTTGCTCCGCCTCCTCGTCACCACCCCCTGCTCGCAGCTCGTCTGCCTGGATCAAATGTGAGGCTAATTAACGTGGCCTCACTGCAGGCTTGGGGCTCGGGCGCGTCCCCCTCTCACTCGCACTGTTCCTCTCTTGCCGTCCTCATCGGGCTTCGTTCATGCTCTGAGCTCGGGCCCCGCCTTCCTGCTGGCTCTGGCGGCCGCCATCGGGG
This sequence comes from Colossoma macropomum, assembly GCF_904425465.1. NCBI lineage: Eukaryota > Metazoa > Chordata > Actinopteri > Characiformes > Serrasalmidae > Colossoma > Colossoma macropomum. The sequence goes on from NW_023494798.1 coordinate 36,008,779, forward strand.
CCCAGTGGACGGGCACACGCCACAGTATCCATTAATTAATCCCTCAATAAATTCAATGAAGGTTACGAAATGAGGAACATCCCTTTCATTAGCATAGTGGTGGATAAACACAGGCAGAAAAGCAGGAGCGCTGTGGAAGACTTTAGTATCACAGCACTGAATCTTCAACAGATGACGGAACACCACAGCGAGTAACGAGAGCCGGAGAGTGAACACAACCTACCTTCTCACCATCAGCAGAAACAGAGGAGCAAACTAAAGCTGAGCTTATCGTTCTGTGCCTTTTAATGCGACTGACAGCTGCAGCATGCAGTCGTGTGAGAACGCAGCCGTGTGGGAACGCAGCCGTGTGAGAACACAGCCGTGTGAGAACGCAGCCGTGTGAAAATGCAGCCGTATGAGAACGCAGCCGTGTGAGAACGCAGCCGTGTGAGAACGCAGCCGTGTAGGAACGCAGCCGTGTGAGAACGCAGCCGTGTGAGAACGCAGCCGTGTAGGAACGCAGCCGTATGAGAACGCAGCCGTGTGAGAACGCAGCCGTATGAGAACGCAGTCATGTAGGAACGCAGCCGTGTGAGAACGCAGCCGTGTAGGAACGCAGCCGTGTGAGAACGCAGCCGTGTGAGAACGCAGCCGTGTGGGAACGCAGCCGTGTGAGAACGCAGCCGTGTGAGAACGCAGCCGTGTGGGAACGCAGCCGTGTGAGAACGCAGCCGTGTGATGATTTGCTCTGCAGGTCTCTTTCATTTATTTAAGGGGGAAAAAGGCTGAAGGATTCATAAAAGCTCAGTGACTCACAGTGCAGCCCCCCTCGTGTTGGTCCTCCAGGAAGCCGACTCTGCAGAG
>NW_023494798.1:36014624-36044624 GCF_904425465.1 Colossoma macropomum
ATGCAAAAAATTAAAAATAAAGAAGCGGCTGGCTTCTACTAAAGTGAGGAAAGGAATCTTTTTACTCCGTACATTTGAGCCATTCGTATTTAGATACTAGTTCCATTTTTTGTGTTTAATGTCAGTGTGTTGTGATGCAGGCAGTATTTGTACTGCTTTGTGATTGGTCACGTTTCTGATTTTGGAGCTTCTGTATTTTAGACCAAAAAAGTCGCAGTCGCACAATCTTCAGTTCCTGTGCTGATAAATGCTGGATGTAGTAGAAGTTTCACTGCAGTTCTTACTACTTAAGTAGACTGTTGTAATAATATTTTCAAAATATTCAATCTATTTATAAACATTTTGCTTGTTTTCTTGATGTCATGCCTTAAAGACCGTCAACCAATGAGAGCTGAGCTGAGCTGAACTTGTCACAAGGCCTGATTATGTATTCACCTCATGTGTGTATGAATGTATATATGTACAAATGTATGTATTCACCTCAAGCTCGAGCTGCAGTGTGTACGAGCCCTGTGGACCCCTTATTTTCAGCGTTGGCTTCATCCACATCCAGCACAGCGATAGCCTCGCTGTCATCCGCCGTGTTTGTTTATTCACGTTAGTTTGGGAGGTTTTGAGAATCTTGACCTGTTGGTTGGACCAAATTTTGGTGCTTTGTTCCAGACCGTGGTCCGAAGCACCTGTCATACCTTGGAAAGGTGCCTTGGACCATGGTCCAAAGGTCTGGACCAAACAAGGTGTGAAAGCACCCTTAGTGTGTTTTTACTTGTCACCACTGCTGGAAGGGGCTAAGTGCCATTTTGTTTGTGGAGTCTTTCTGCTGGTGTTGGGGTAATTAGGGAGTATGAGAAGTTTTCTTTTTCCTGTTTGGTGATTAGGGAAGTCAGGTTTCGGTGTTGAGTTAGCGTTGGGTTTTTGTATTGTTTTGGCCTTTATTAACCCCTGGAGAGATGGCATTTCATCTGCTTATTGTAAAAATGGTGGCTGTAACAGTTCTATCATTTTTCTAAATATATGTAAACAGCTTTGTCCTTTCAACAAAATCAATCCACCTTGGGAGCCACAACATTTTATGTCCATTTTATTGAATCAACGTTTTTACCATCTTGGCTTAAATGTCTCAGTATGTGCTAATGGTGTAGTGTAGACTAAAATATTAAATATGAACAAAACACAGACTTACTTTGCTCTGGTTTAAGCTTTAGCTCAGCTATACCTGCTTTTCTCACATCTCCAGCAGGAAACTTTTCCTCATAAGTAGAACAGTTTCTTGTAAAATGTCTCGCAATGTTTGATTTTTCATAAAACTGACATCAGTCTTATGAAAGGTCGAACACTGAGAGACATTTTATATTTACATTTTTCTCATTCCACCTAAAATGTGGTTGATTTGCCAGAATGTAACTGCTGCACCTTTTAAGGTGGAACAGGAGAATTCGAACAAGAAGCTGGTGGCTTTTTAGTGTTTGTCAGTTTCTGGTTGCAGATTAAACATATCAGAAAACCAGCTGGAGTGATTATAAATGTAAATAAGTCCATTTGTCTCCAAATTATCGATGTTCATCTTAAATCTCTCTCTTTGCCGTTTCGTTAGCTGCTAGCTAGACGAGATTGTTGTCTTTGTTGCTATGGTGACCAGCAGTCTGTGCTGATCTTCAGGGTTAAAGGGTGAATCAGCAGTTCTACACTAACTCCAGAGTTTAAGACCATTTATTGCTAAACTGCGTTGAACGATCTGCAGAGCTTTATTTTACTGTAAAGGAGGATTATTTTATTTATACCTACAAATCTGATTCAGCTGTGGAGCTCCAGAGCTTCATGTTGCCGAGCCCTGCCCTAGACCAACAAGTAACGGCTGGTTTGGTTTGGGGCATTATCTCTGCCCTGGAGCCATTTTCCTTCTTTCATGACGTTATTTTATTGTGTCTAATCAGTAAATGGCTAACATAATCAACTTTTCCTCTTTCCTTATATCTCTTACTAGTTTACATTTAAAAATGGCAATTTAAGTCTGATTAACAAAAGAAATAATGTACGACTTCTTTTGAATGTACGACTTCTTCTTAAATCTCCTAGACCCTTGAGGACCGATGAGAGAATTACAATAGTCCAAATGACTGAAGATGAAAGTATAAAGAACATGTACAACAGAAGAATAGAGAGGTCAAACGGTCAAATTTTGGCTATGTTATGAAAATGAAACAAAGAAGTTTTAATGATACAGCTGACGTAGGCATTGACTGAGAGAGTCAGGACCAGGATGCCACCCAGATATGACCCGAGAGGAGGGGGAGGATAGTACATCATCAACTGAGAGAGTTACAGAGCCAGTTTTATTGAGAGTTGATTTGGAGCCAATGAAAAGAGAGTTCAGTCACTATTTAACATGAGAATCATGTTATTGATCCAGAGTTAAATCTCAGATAAACAAGATTCTGACTGTCAGAGAGGTGGACCTTTGATGGATTTGGTCCTGATATTAATCTGGTCAGACACATAGCAGTGAAAGTCCAGTTGAAAGTGTTGTATGATCAGTCTGAGGGGGGAGTACGTAAGCGATGAAGAGAGGGCCGAGGACTGAACCCTGAGGGACCCCTTGAGTGACAAGAAGTTGAGGAAGTAAAGCCAGAGAGAGAAATGAACAGTTTTCTATCAGTGAGATAAGAAGTGAACCAGTCCAGCGCAGAGGCAATGACACCCAGCTCAGGAAGCCTTGACACGAGAGTCAAATGGCACACTGTGTGTAAGTCTGTGCTAAAATCGTGTAAAATAAGAATGATTAGGGCTCCAGCACCTCCAGATGTCATACTAAGGTCACTGGTGACCTTAACCAAGGCAGTTTCAGTACTGAGGTTCTAACGGAAACCGGACTGGAAAGACTGCTGCTCTCTAAATAAGCCTGCAGTTGATTAACAACAACTCGTCATAATTAGCAACATTTAGGCATAATACAGCCTAATGTACCTGCTGATTTCTGAATTACAGTACATGATCAGTACGCCAGGTAACTGTGATTGATTATTATGAGTGCTCCAAATAAAAAATGAGTTGTGGGGTTTCCATTTTACAATCATAATCTGCTCCTGTAAAATAGGAAACACAGCATTTTTACCCTTTTGTTCTTCCCAACAGTGCTTTGTAGTAAAACTGTAGTAATACCACAACCCCGCTTCCAAAAAAGTTGGGACGCTGTGCAAAATTTTAAATAAAAACAGAATGAAATTATGTACAAATCATTTAAACTCTGTATTTAATTGAAAATAGTACAAACACATCATTTCAAATGTTAAACTAATTATCCTTTTTTAAATATATATGCACATTTTAATTTCATGCCAGCGACACATTCCAAAGAAGTTGGGACAGGGTTGTGTTTACCACTGTGCTGCATCACCTCTTTTAACTACACTGTAAGTGTTTGGGAACTGAGGAGACGCTGCTGTAGTTCTGAAAGTGAAATGTTTTCCTGTTCTTGTTTGATACAGGATTTCAGCTGATCATCAGTTGAGGGTCTCCTGTGTTGTAATTTTTGCTTCATAACTCGCTAAATGTTCTCAGGGGTGACAGGTCTGGACTGCAGGCAGGTCAGTTCAGCACCCGGACTCTTTTAATACGGAGCCATGCTGCTGTAATACATGCAGAATGTGGTTTTACATTGTCTTGCTGAAATAATCAAGGCTCTCCCTGAAAAAGACGTCGTCTGGATGGCAGCATATGTTGCCAAAACATGTATATATCGTTCAGCATTAATGGTGCCTTCACAGATGTGCACGTCACCCATGCCATGTGCAATAATGCCCCCCCCCACAGCATCACAGAGGCTGGCTTTGAACTGTGCGCTGATAACAAGACGGATGGTCCCTCTCCTCTTTAGCCCGCAGGACATGACATCCACGATTTCCAAAAAAGTCCATCTTAAATGAACTCGGGCCCAGAGAAGGCAGCGGTGTTTCTGGATTCTGTTTATAAATGTTTTTTTTCTTTGTGTTTTAGAGTTTTAACTGTCATTTGTGGATGCAGTGATGAACTGTTTTCACAGACAGTGGTTTTCAGAAGTGTTTCTGAGCCCATGCAGTGATTTCCACTACAGAATCATGTCTGTTTTTAATGCAGTGCTGTCTGAGGGCCCAAAGATCACAGCCAGCCAGTGTTGGTTTTCAGCTTTGTCCCTTACATACAGAGATTTCTCCACCAGGTGATTTTTTTAATATTACACAACTTTACCAGTGTTTTGTTGCCCCCGTCCCACCTTTGTTTGAAACTTGTTGCTGACATCAAATTCAAAATGGGAATATATTTTTCTCAAAAAGTAATAAAATTTCTTAGTTTAACATTTAATATGTTGCCTTTATAGGTATAATTTATAGAGTTTAAGTTATTTGCACATCTTTGCATTTTGTTTTTATTTACATTCTGCACAGCGTCCCAACTTTTTTGGAAACAAGGTTGTAAAAAAACAAAAAAACAAAAAAAAAACATTATAAAGTAAAACTCACAGAACCCGACCTAAACCATAACGTGCCGATGTGCCTGTGAATGTGGTCACTGTCCATCAGTCAGTGAGTGTTTATAGAGGATATGAACACAGAGCTGCTAAACGATCCTGAACACTGACCAGAATGAAAGAAACGGAAGACAAACAGCAGCTGATGCTGAGATATACGACCTGAGCAGCGATGTGGCTAATCTGATTAGCATGAATCACTGAAACACACACACATACACACACACACACACACACACACACTCACACACACACACACACACACACTCACACACACTCACACACACAGCACAGGTGTGTACCTTCTTACAGGCGGAGACGGACGAGACCAGACTGCTCTCAGCCTTCACTCCCTCTGTCTCCTCCACACAGTCAGAGCCTTCAAACATCACAGACGGCTGGAAATTACTACAGAGGGGGAGAGAGAGAGAGTAAAGAGAGTAAAGAGAAAACAGAGACAGAGAGAGAGAGAGTAAAGAGAGTAAAGAGAAAACAGAGACAGAGAGAGAGAGAGTGACAGAGAGGGAAGAAAGAGAGAGAGAGAGAGAGAGAGAGAGAGAGAGAGAGATAGAGTAAAGAGAGTAAAGAGAGTAAAGAGAAAACGGAGACAGAGAGAGAGAGTGACAGAGAGGGAAGAAAAAGAGAGAGAGAGAGAGACAGAGAGAGAGACAGAGAGAGGGAAGAAAAAGAGAGGGAGGGGAGAGAGAGAGAGAGAGTGACAGAGAGAGGGAAAAAAGAGAGAAAGAGAGAAAGAGAGAGAGAGAGAGAGAGAGAGAGAGAGAGAGAGAGAGAGAGGATTATTAGCTCAGTCTCACTGATAAGCGCTGCTCTCGTTGAGTGTGGGACTGGATTCCTGAACACATCCTAAAAAATAAAATCCACTTAAATGTGGAAATAAAATCCTCTTAAATTTCAGACTTAAGTGAAAGTTAAGACACATTATTATTCTTCAGCTGTGGAGTTTATTCAGCTGTATTTGCATCTCTGTATAACCTGTAATGTTAAGAGAGGAAATGAATAACCTACACTCTTAGCACAAAAGGGTTCTAGATAGTAGCAAAAAGCATTCTTTGGCTTGTAAGAATAGTGGAACCATTTTCAGTGCTATTTATAAAGCTTTTTTTTTACAAAAGGTTGTATAGAGAACCATCTTCAGCACATTCTCCATGAATCTGAAGAACCCTTTCACAATGCAAAGAACCCTTCAGTCATGCAGATGGTTCTTTGAGTGTTCATGGTTCTATACAGATACATTTTCTTTACAATTTCCATTTTCTTCAAGAAACCTTGGAACCATGGAGAATTAGCTGTACAAGGTTCTATATAAAAGCTTTTTGAAAAGGGTTCTATGTAGCACCAAAAAGGGTTCTTCCAATGTTACAAGTTTGACATTGTAACAATAGAAGAACGCTTTTTGGTGCTACATAGAACCCTTTTCAAAAAAGTTTAATATACACTCTTAAAAAGTTTGTTCTTCAAGGGTTCTTTAGTAAAGAAAATGCTTCTATATAGAACCATGAATACTCAAAGAACCATTTGTATGCTTAAATCATTCTTCGTTCTATGGAACCATTTTTTTTACTAAAGAACCCTTGAGGAACCATATGTATGTACATATAACGTGAAATATATGCCTGACCCGTTATGATATACGTGCAAATATGACCATATATCAGATTTCTGTACGCCTGATCTACTTAATATCTAGAACTTTTTTAATCCTGAAAACTGCACTTAGGCACGTCTTCATTTCTCACTATTTGCCTTAAAAATCTTTTTTTGTTGTGAACGCAGCACCAGAAACGTTTATCATAAGAAACATCAGCAGCTTCGCATCTGGAACATCTGATTAGAACAAAATCAATAACAATCAGCAGCTCTTTCCACACAGATCTCCCTCCACAGACTCACGAGTAACAGCGGAGTCAGGAGAGAGAGCGAACTCAGCGTGGGGCGTTTTAATTAAACACTCCAGGATTAATTGTATAATGTGGGTGCGCTGAAAAAGGATGGAGAAAAGCCGTCGTCAATAATTCAATTCCCCCAAGTGCTTTTAGACAATAAATACGATGTTTGTGCAGAAATGAGGCGGAACTCCACCCGAGACGCCTTCCAGGCTCTGAGCTGTGTTAAATTAGCCCTGTTTGTTTGGGCTGTAAGAGAGTTTACTGAATCACCGCAAACTCCCAGCAGAATTCGCTCCCTGAGAACAAACCATCACGTCCTTTTAACCGTCTAAGCGGTGATTAGCGCGGCTCAGGTTAAGTGCAGTTTGAGAAAGTCATAAAGTGGATTTTTTGACAGCCCTCAGGGGCATTTGGTGCATTTTGGGTACTGGGACTGCAAAAAATAACAAAAATAACAACTGTATTGAGTTGAGATGCTATAACAGATACTCAAAATGGACAAAAGTATGTGGACACCCTTCCTAATTACTGAGTTCAGGTGTATTAGACATGGCCATTACTAACAGGTGTATAAAATCAAGCACATAGCCTTGCAGTCTCCGCAGACAAACACTGGCAGTAGAATGAGTCGTACTGAAGAGCCTAGAGTGACTGTAAACGTGGCCTGATAGAGTGTGCCCCCTTTGCCCATTCAGTTTGTGAAATTTCTCCTCTGCTGGATCCGCCCCAGATAACTGGAAGTGCTATTACTGTAAAATGGAGCAACAAGAGCTCAGCCACGAAGTGGCAGACCATGCAAACTTACAGAACAGGACCGCAGAGTGCGGAAGCGTGTAAAAATCCAAAAAAAAGGCCAAAAATGGACCAGCCCCTGATGGCAATGGTCAACTGTACCTCGAGCCCTTCAAGCTTCAAGGCCACCTCGGCTCGACCCGCCATCCTTCAAGATGTGTGGAAGACGAGCATCAAGACTCTTCTCTATCCTGGAGTCCAGGTGGTGGAACGAACTCCCACTGACTGTCTGAACAGCAGAGTCTCTTGTGGTCTTCAAACGCAGACTGAAGACTCTTTATACAGCACTTAAGTGAGCACTGAGTTAAGTATTCATTGTAATGCACTGCGCTGTGTTTAACTCGGCTCCTTTTTCTTTCGGTATCAACGTGGACTTTTGTTTCTATCAGTATCTGAGCTCAGGACTGACTTTCTCTCCAACCTGTTTGTAACTGGTAACTTTCTGTAGATAGACAAAGCACTTTGTCGCTCTGGATAAGAGCGTCTGCTAAATGCTGTAAATGTAAATGTAAATATCGGCATCACTCACTCCAGAGTTCCGAACTGCTTCTGGAAGCAACAACAGCACAAGAACTGTGTATTAGGAGCTTCATGAAACGGGTCTCCATGGTCTCAGTATGTGCAATGCCAAGTGTCTGCTGGAGTGGTGTAAAGTGCCGCCACTGACTTCACTATCTGTCAGTCTGATGATGAATCTGGGTTTGGTGGAGGTCAGGAGAACGTTACCCACCGGAATGCAGAGCCAACAGTAGAGTTTGGTGGAGGAGGGATGATGGGCTGGGCTGTTTTTCAGGGTTTGGGCTCTCAGTTCCAGTGACGGGTGATGTTTTGCTGCATTCGCATGACTGCGTTGAAAAAAACGTTATTCCACACCTCATAGCGCTTCGCGGCCGACGGTGGCTTAAAGCTGTGCAAATGTTGCCATGGTGACCAGGTCCTGGCAAAAATGGATAATTATCAAGGGGTGCTTTAACAGTGTAGACTGTTTATTTGAGGTGCATAAAGGCAGGAGGAGCTCTGCACTCTTTCATTTAGAGTCGTGTAATACTGGGTTCATCTGGAATTCAACAACAAGATGTTTGGTGTCCATGGCTCCCAAAAAAATCAATATCCGGTTTATTTCACCGCTGCAGTCGAGGGCAAAACTTTAGAAAATTAAAGTCTTCATGAAGCATTCCGCTCACCACTGCGGTCTGCGGACAGCTGCCACTGCCAGTGGCCGACTTTAGTGTTACAGCTCCATTGAAAACAATGGAACATCCGGTTTGCCATCATTCATCTACCACACACACATGTGAACGTAGCTTTATGCTACAACATACAAAGACATTTTACACTCGCTCCAGCATGACTGAGCCCCTGTGCACAAAGCAGCTCCATGAAGACATGGTTTGACCAGTTTGGGGTGCAGGAACTCCAGTGGCCTCACAGAGCCCTGACCTCAACCATTGCTACTTTAAAGAGGTATAAAGGACTGCACTCACCTACCACTGTGAGTTGCTCTGCATTAGAGTGTCTGCTAAATGTGCTTAAGTGTGTTATATTTAAGCCTTTTGAAGTACAGACTGAGCCATAAAACTGCCGCAATATCAAGTTCAGCTCAGTTTTGTCAGTTTTTGCCAGATCAGTATTAATGTTGTTTTGTTCCAGCCAGTCTGTAAAGCATCTTACAGCCCGTTTAGTTTGGCGAACGGTGTTGGGTTCATTTCTGGCTGATTCCAGGTTGTTCAGCTGTTCTTCTGTCTCAGCTGCCGACTGAAAAGCTGCTCAGTTGTGATGACAGTTTGGGAATTTAGTGTCGTCTCATCTTCAGAGTCTGACCAAATCGGCTGTCGGTCAAATGTGATCTTAAAAGTGTCCATTTTCTGTTTGTGGCAAAGTAAGAAGTAAAAACGTTCAAATGTCCTGAGCGTCTCCTACAGCTGTCAAAGTCGTTGCTTAGCAACGGCGTCTCAGCGGAGTGATACAGTGTTTGTGAAAAAAACGTGATGTTATGGTGAAATAACAGCACAGTTAGAACGCCACTCAACCAATCAGCTCGCACGGCCGGAACTACCTGCTGTATAATTGTAAATACTGAATTGAAAATAAAATGCTTTCAACCTTGAGTCAACACAACAGCATAACAGGCCAATCAATGGCCAACACAACAAACAAGATCAATGCAAATCCAACATCAGAGCTCCACGTTCACTGCTGGTGTTGCCCAACATCAAATCTACACTGTTTCAATCAGTTACTGTCTGTGTTGCAGCCAAGATGCGCTAGTCACAAGCTAACACGCCGTGAACTAATGTGTTAACCACAAATACATCAGCCATAATATTAGTCACAAGCTAACATGTTAGCCACAAGCTAATACATTAGCTACAAACGAATGTGCTGGCCACAAGTTAATAACACCTGTGCTAATGAGCTAGCCATGAGCTAATATGTTTTTCCCAAGCTAACATGCTAACCACAAGCTAATATAGTACAGGGAGCACACCTGTATTTGATTTTGAGGTGAACAGGAAGACAGGCTACGTTTTTTAACACAGAGGTGTGCAAAAGTTTGTGCACCCCTGTCAAATTACATATTTTGTTGATTTTCTATGTGGAAATACGTTAACACATCCTCTACATGGAATAAACTTAATTGTGGCCATTTTCTGCTAATTTTAGTGTGGAAGAGTTTAACATATTAGAAAATATAAAACATAAAATATAAACCGCACCAGAACTTTCCCAGAGAGCAAAAGGATAGAGGACCTTTATCGGCCGCAGCATCAGTGACTAATTCGGCTTGGAAGATCACCCAAAATCCTGATATTCTTCTGTTTTTTGGCCTTCATATTCCAACAAAGGGTTAAAACAGCGACATGACTGAACATCAGATCACTCATCAGACTCTGACCTCACCATCCAGAGTGATTTCATCCACCTGTGACCATCAGCCAGCCTGAATCCAAGAGGACAGAAAATCAATAAAAAAATCATAGCCGCCTTATGCTAATTGTTTATTTTTACACATAATAACCAACAGAACGAATCACCATCAAATTCTTGCACTTTCAGCTCACAGACACTCCAGACTCACAATTTCTGAAAAGGTATCTGAGGTGCAACTTGTTTTCAAGATCTCTATAAGCAAAAAAAATAAAAATTTTGCAGGCGGTTGGTAAATTTTTGATCAAAAATGAACCAAATTCATAAAGATATCAAATTTCTGTCAGCATTTACACATCAAACAATGGTATATCTGAGTAGCCCAGGGTCCCGAAAAAACATGGCATGTGTGACTGTCTCATGTAAATACTTCAAAATTGTAATTGTAATTGTAACTGATGCAAAATACCAAAAAAAAAATCCCAAAAATTCTAGGGTTGAGTAGAGCGTTAAACAAAATGACACTTTCAATAACTCATTTTTCCACTCACAGTCCAATTTACTTATTTTACCTTCATTTCTTTCTTTCATTTTCCTCTGTAAATTACTTTCACGAGTTTTGACAGTATCATAAACAGCCGGTATACACGTAACAACCTAGCACAGCATCAGCAACAACATTTACAACTAGATCATTTTATTTTAGGCCTCATCATTACTATTTTCTCTTTTTCCAAAAATAAAAGCCAATTAAACCTTTTAAAATCTGTTTGAGGAGATTAAAAAGTTAGACCTCGTATGCTGGACAGTAATCTAGGTGGTCCGAGGGGGACCAGCAGTGGCAAACAGTCAGCAAGGGGGGCGACCTTATCAAGCCAGCTGAGCTTGCTGCTATCTGTGTTTGCACAGGCCGCATTTCATGTTTCCTTTTTCCTCTCCAATCAGTTAAATTCAGCAAATAAATAGAAATTGTGCATTAAAATGCACAGCGGTGTGTTCTCTGTAGAGGACGTGTACATTTACATATTTTAAAAGGCATTAAATGGTCTCTAAAAGCAAGTGTCCATTCCCCGGTCTCGTCTCAGCAGTGATTAGTGTGGTTGGGGTTAAGTGGGACAGAAATATGAACAGTATGCTTTATGAATGTCTCTCAGAGGAGCAGTTAGAGACATCGTTCAGCTTAAAGAGCCTTCTGGTGTCCAAATGGACCCAATCTACAGCGTAAGGGAAAGAAGGAAATGCATTAACTAAAGCTAATGATGCTACAGACCTTCTGAAGAACTAGAAAAAGCTGATGATACAGATATGAGAAATACACCTTTTAACCATGATCAAACTTTCTCATGGCAAAAAGCTACAAAACCAGAGACAAAATTCAGGATTCAGGATTCAGGGCCACTGTTTTAGCCATGCTAATGTACTTTAGTCTGGGTTTACAGATAACAGTGAGTCTCTAAGTCTATCAGAGATACTAAACAACTCCACACGCTTTGGGGCGAGGCTTGCAGTTAGCGCCATGCTAATTAATGATATATAATCTTTCATTACTTTTCACTGACTTTAGCCTAAAACTAAAGAAGCAAACTTCAGACACCAAACACGGTCTTGGCTGATCGACTACATCAGGAGGAAAAAGGGGGAAATTAGAGTTTTTAAAGCTGACCAAACTAAACGCTATTAATTTATTTTGTCAGTAATTAAGCTGACATGATGCTGATTATGCTTCATGCTGTAAGTGGATTAAGAAGTGAAAACTGCTGAAGATTTTTCCTGCTAGCTGCTAAACGCACTGCTGCTGTTGACAGTTCAGCTGTTCCCCTCCAGCCCCCCAGGGGGCAGCGCAGGCCTTTAATGCCTGAGCTCCAGCTGTGATCCTCACAGTTCATGGAGAACAGCTTCACTAGGAGAGTAAAAATGTGAACATGCATCATCACGACTCAGTCTGAAGGTGGAGATTCAACTACATTCACTTTGGAATGTTAGATTCCATCAGGTTTCTAAAACCTGATTGGCCGAGCCTCTTTGGAAGTCAATGTAAAACACTGAGAACACACTATTTAGAACCACGAGTTCGGTATAGGACCATTTCATGCTTAAATGATTCATGGCATGGTGAAATGATGATTCAGATTGATGGAGAATGTGTTGTAAATGGTTCTATATGGAACCATTTACAAAAATGGAAAATGACTCTAAATAGCACCAAAAGGGTTCTGCTGTTATTACATGCTCGACATCATACCTATTCTAGATTTCCTGATGCACTGAATTATTACCTAACAAATCAATTTTGGATTTTATGATGCACTGAATCATTTCTTAAAGAATCGTAACTGAAACAAATCTTGATGAAATTCTAGATTTTTATGATGCACTGAATCAATTCTCAACCTCTTATGCTCCGGGGTATATCTTGGCTTGTCCATCTGAATTTACGTGACCAAATCGTAAGGCAAATTATTCAGTAACTACATGAAATAAATGCACATTTTTATTATTTTTATTTATTTATTTATTTTTTTGTAAAAGCTCCCCTCAAATGAACAGAACATGTGTTTTATGATCACACATATTGCTATATGCTTACAATTTACTGCTGAAAGCCAAAATCTTAGATGCTCTTTGTATTATTTTATAAAAATAATTTGTACAGAGCAGATCACTGAAGAGACGCCATCTGTTTATAGTTTGTAGCCCAGATTTGTGGAAAAATGGGTCGACTTTCAGTAGAAAGAGTTCGGCTTCTTTTATTATAAGGGTTTAAAATGACATCACCATCTATTTGACTGGAAAGAAGACAGTTACAGCTCTCATACGACCCCCACCTTTAGAATGTAGCTTATGAAATATGAAAGTCGTGAAGAATATGACGAAGTGCATTTTGGAACCACCGGTGGTTCGAAGGAGCATAAGAGGCTACAGAACCATGGCTGAATCAAATTGTGGCAAAATGTGAGATTTTGTGATGCACTGAGTAATTTTTAAAGAACTGTAACTGAGTCAAATCATGGTGAGATATGTGACTCCATGAAGCACTGAATCACTGCCTAAAGAATCGGAATCAGTTTGAATCGTTGCCAGGTCGCATAGTCAGAAATAAATGAAGGACATTAACAGCAGCTTTAAACGGAGAGATGAAGGACACCAAAGGTGGATCGACTTCACTGACCAATATACACCCCCCTGCCCCCCACCCCCGATACTGACCTAATCACTGACCTCTCTCCACCTCTGTCTCTCTTATGGTGACCCAAACTATTTCCTGCTCCTGTTGACCTTCCACAGCTGTCATGTTGTTTGTTTGTGTGTAACTGTGAGGAGTTCATTAATGCCATCTTCATTAACGTGTAGGGTTTAGTACTGCAGCACGTATCACAGCCTAAAGCATATTCTACAGCCTAGAGCCTGTACTATATACTACAGTACTAACAGCGACCTGCAGCGTGTACTACGTTCTATAGCTCACAGTAAAGCACACAGCATCTGCAATAGTCTACAGTAAGAACTACAGCCTAACACATTACAGACTTCAGCATGTACTACAGTCTACAGCATACACTAATGCACACAGGTACTATAATCTACAGTATCTACTACAGCCTACAGCACGTAACATATGTACTACACTTAATGTCGTATGTACTAGACAGCATGTATTAGACTTCAGTATGTGCTATATCCTACAGCATGTACTTTATATACAAGACTTGCTGTTATGTATGAGACAGCATGTACTAGATTTCAGTATGTATGACAGCCTACAGTACGTACTATAGCCTACAACATATACTACAGTCTACAGTGTGTACTATATGAACTAGATTGTTTCATGTACTAGACATCACATACTAGACTTTAGTATGTATGACAGCCTACAGTATGTACTATAGCCTACAACATGTGCTACAGCCTCAAGTGTGTGATATATATACTAGATGTCTTATGTACTAGACAGCATGTACTAGACTTCAATATGTACAACTACCTACTGCATGTACTATAAACTACAGGATATATTACACCATTTACTACATCCTACTGCAGGTACATGTTGTAGGCTACAGCACATACATACTGAAGTCTAGTACATGATGTCTAGTACATAACGCAGTAAGTCTTGTACATATAGTACATGTAGGACATAGTAAATGCTGTAGAGGAGAGGTTCTCAAACCGTGGTACACGAAGCACCCCAAGGTGGTATGCTGGAAAATCTGCTACACGCACTGAAAAAGGAATTAATAACTGGAATTCTAATGTTGAATAGCGTAATTTACATAATCTGTTTCAGAATTTTAATTATTTTGTTTCAATAAAATTAGTTGGTGTTTTGTGTTTTAAAAAATACTGTGTGGTCTATGCAGACACCGTACTTCATTACGTCTATAACTCGCGCTCACCATAGCTAGGTCTCTCGCGTGTGCCAGAAACAGTGGTTAAAAATGAAATAAATAAAGTTTATGTCACGGCTGAAGATAGCAGATTCCAGGAGCAAGGACCCCAACCCTGGTAAATCAAACACACCTGCAACACTCGATGTAAAGTGACCACAAGACGGTATGACACAAGTTTTCTAAGTTTGGGATTTACTTATTGTGGGATGGAGGAAGGACCAAGACCACAACGCGTTGTCTGCTGTGAGATCCTCAGCGACGAGAGAATGAAACCAGCACATTTAGGACGGCATGTGAGCCCTAAACATGCACGCTTGAAGGATAAACCTGTAGAACTCTTTCAAAGGAAACTTAAAGATCTGAAGCAGCACAAATCCATACTGCCACCCCAGTTACCAAAGCCTAAGAAGCATCCAACTATGCAAGCTTGTGGACTGCAAAAGCGGGTAACCCCCACACAACTGCTGAAGAACTTTGTTTACCACTGGCAAAAGAGACGACGCGTATTATGTGCAGTGAAAACTAGGATATAGTACATACTATAGGATATAGTAGACGCTGTAGGATATAGTACATACTATAGGATATAGTGCACGCTGTAGGATATAGTACATGCTGTAGGATATAGTACACGCTGTAGGATATAGTACATGCTGTAGGATATAGTACACGCTGTAGGATATAGTACATGCTGTAGGATATAGTACACGCTGTAGGATATAGTACATGCTGTAGGATATAGTACACGCTGTGTTATAGTACACGCTGTAGGTTATAGTGCATACTGTAGATTATCGTACATGCTTTGTGCATTAGTGCACGCTATAGACTGTAGTACATGCTGAAGTCTATAATGCGTTAGGCTGGAACGTAGTACACGCTGCAGGTCGCTGTTAGTACTGTAGTATATAGTAGAGGCTCTAGGCTGTAGAATATGCTTTAGGCTGTGATACGTGCTGCACTACTAAACCCTACACGTTAATGAAGATGTCATTAATGAACTCCTCACAATTACACACAAACAAACAACATGACAGCTGTCATGACAAAGGAAGGTCAACAGGAGCAGGAAATAGTTTGGGTCAACATAAGAGAGACAGACAGAGACAGAGAGAGAGAGAGAGAGAGAGAGAGAGAGAGACAGATATAGAGGTGGAGAGAGGTCACTGATTAGGTCAAGGAGGGGTGGGTGGGGTGTGTTTATATGGTCAGTGAAGTCAATCCACCTTTGGTGTCCTTCATCTCTCCATTTAAAGCTGCTGTTATTGTCCTTCATTTATTTCTGACTATGCGACCTGGCAACGATTCAAACTGATTCTGATTCTGATTCTTTAGGCAGTGATTCAGTGCTTCATGGAGTCTGTTATTTCACCATGATTCGTTACATTTCTTCACGATTCTTTATTTATTAGGAAACAGCGCATCATGAAATCAAAAATTTCAACAGGATTCGATTCAGTTATGATTCTTTAAGAAATGACTCGGTGCGTCTATAAGTCTGGAATCTCGTGATTTGTGCCACAGCCTACAGAACGTCCTACGGCAGACGGTAAATATGCAGTATAGTTTACAGGGTGTAGAGTTAGTCTAACAAGCGAAGTGAGCCGAGTTTTATAGAAAACCAGTCCCTTTATAGTTCACAGTCTAGCTACGATGTGAAACGGCTCCTTTATGACGCATCTGAGGCGATGTTCACACCCAGAATGCGCCCAGCTCGCTGTAAAAAGGGCACGTTGTTCGGCCACAGCCACGTTTTTGGTTTGCGTCCTTGTTTTTTTTCCCCCAATGTAGTTGTATTCAATGCTACCCACTAGTTCAGACTCCCCCAATCACACAATACCAGCAGCTCAAGGAGGGTGAAGGCTACCACAGTCCTGTGAAGCACCACCGCATCTTTTCTAACAGCCACTAACACAATGTGATCGGTCAGCTGAATGCACTCGCCAACCACCAACCGTTCTATCATGTCAACCAACAGACACCTGTACTGGCTAGCATCGCACTGGGAGATGGCGGCCAATTGTTCTCTCCTGGACTCCCAGCCACAGATGTTTGTAGCATTACTGGGGGCCAATGCTTAGACAGTTGCGCCACTCAGGAGCCCCTAAAACACCTCTTTACCCTGGGATTCGAACCCAGGCCGCGGTGGTGAGAGCACCGACTACAAACCACCAGACCACCAACGACTTTTGTCCTTGGCTCCTGTCCGTGTTCCACCACTTCTTTCAAAATCTTCCTGAACACAGAGAGGTGTTCACTTGTGTACACTTGAATAAGTTTCCCTCCATTTGAAAATTTCGCCACTCCTTTCTTCCTTTCATCTGACTATCTAATGATATGTATTTGAGGGTCGTCTCTTCCTCCCCCAAACATACGGCCTCCCACAAGAGTCAGAAGAGCGATTCAGGATAGTCAGGACAATATCAGCCTGTTTCAGACCGAACTAATCGAACCACGCTGTTCACATGATCTTAGTAACGCTAACAGTCTAAGGATGTTTTCACATTTTTCCAGACCTGAGTCTGTTTGTCCTGAGAGTTTGGTACGATTGGCTGTGTTTAAAGCTGTTCTCAAGCCCAGCAGTGAGAGAACCGAAGTCTGGTCCTCCTGAAAACAGTGGTCTGAAGTCGCGAACCCTGCTGCAGTCTGCACTGAGCAACACGTTTGGGTCATTTCATCATGTTACTTGTTGTTTCAGGGGATGGAAATGGATGGAAAGGACAGGGAGGGAGTTAGACTTACTCAGACCCAAGCACAGGCGTTTTGGGGGGGCAGAGGCTCATGGGTAAAAAAAACTTATTTACTGCAATCACTCATATCAAGAGAGACAGAGCGATCATGTTTCAGATAAAACCAAACGAGAGTTTTTCAGAAGGCACACTCTTAAAAAGGATGGTTCTTCAAGGGTTCTTTAGTAAAGACAATGGTTCTATATGGACCTATAGACACTCAAAGAACACTCTGCATGCTTAAAGGGTTCTTTGTATTATGAAACCATTCTGGTTTGATAAAGAATGTGTTCTATATTGGGTTCTATATGCAACCTTTTTTAAAAGAGTTCTATATAGTGTTCTCCTGTTGTGTACACTCTTAAAAAATGGTTATTTAAAGGTTTTTTAGTAAAGCTACAGGTTCTGTAAAGAACCACAGACACTCAAAGAACACTTTGCGTGATAACAGGGTTCTTTGCATCATGAAAGTCTTCTTCAGATTGATGGAGAATGTTCTGCAGATGGTTTTATATAGAACCTTCTTAAAAAGGGTCTACATAGCACCCCCAAGGTTCCTATTGTTATAAGCTTGGAATTCTAACAGCAGAAGAACGCTTTAGGGTGCTATATAGAATTATTTTCAAAAAGGTTCTACATAGAACCATCTACAGCACATTCTTAAGATCCCTTTCATTGATGCAAAGAACCTTTTAAGCATGCAAATGTTTTTTTGAGTGTTCATGGTTCTTTACAGAACCATTTTCTTTACCAAGGTACCCTTAAATAACCATCTATTGGTTAAGAGTGTACACAGTAGAAGAACCCTTTTTGGTATTATATAGAAACCTTTTCAAAAAAGTTGCATATAGAACCACATACAACACGATTTTCACCAATCTGATGCAGAGGTATGCGTGCAGAGGGTTCTTCGACTGTCTATGTGTCCATATAGAACCACTGTCTTTACTAAAGAACGCTTGGAGAACCATCTTTTTTAAGAGAACAGCATGAACATTACTGTCTTTGTGGGATTTGAGTCTCCAGCGATACTCGCCGCACTGTTTAATCACCACACAGTATTCAGTCAGAACTGTGTCTGAGCTCCACAGAGACAGAAACCCGTTTCTCACACTGATGAGAACGTAGTGTAGAAAGTTATTAACACTGCGCACTGCCGACGTTATATTTGGGTGTTTTTCAAAATAAGCACATTATGGAACGAGACACGTTCTTAAAGAGATTATGAGTGTTTTATTGGAGGGATTTCCAACCCTGTGGTGATGCTAAATGTGCGAGAATCTCACTAAAAGGGATCTTGAAGAACCATCTAAAATACACACCAACAAAGGCGGCTCTCGTACAGTCTGAGGGCACAAGAGGAGGAACTTCAATCCCCCTGCGGGGTCTGTCTGTGCACGTCCGGTCCTACACAGCTAAAACTCTTCCCAAGTAAGAACGGCACCTCATTTGCAGGTTCATATGGCCTGATTATGGTTTGTATCTGGCTCAGTAGATGAACTTAGAATTCATGTGGAGCGAGATCGACCACCTGCAAAGACACAACGCTCAACCAACTCCTTCCTACTTGGTACACACTTAAAAAAGATGGTTCTTCAAGGGATCTTTAGTAAAAGCAGTGGTTCTATCTAGAACCATGAGTTCTGTACAAAACCATTTCATGCTTAAATGGGTCTTTGCATGGTGAACTGGTTCTTCAGAATGACAGAGAATGTGTTGCATGGTTCTATAAAGCATTCAGAAAAAGTTCTGCTATTGTTACGATGTCAAGCTTGTCACAACAGTAAAACACTTTTTGGTGCTGCACAGCTGTATATAGAACCATGAACACTCAAAAAAAAAACATTTGCATGCTTAAATGGTGAAATGGTTCTTCAGATGGAGAATGTATTGCATATGGTTCCATATAGCACCAAAAATGGTTCTGCTACTGTTATAATGCCACGCTTGCTATGTGCTATGTTGAACCATTTTCAAAAAGGTTCTATATGGAACCATATACAACACATTCTCCGCCATTCTAAAGAACCATTTTACCATGCAAAGCCATTTAAGCATGAAATCATTATATATAGAAATATATCTAAATAGAACCATTACCTAAAAAACATTTAAAGAACCATCTTTTTTAAGCGGGCAGTTCCCAACTGATGGCAGACAAAATTGAAGCCCAAATAAACAAACATCCCTCACCACTAAACATTACAGTACAAGCTAGAACCAGAAGAAGTTAGAACTTTTGCTGTTTTCACAGGACCAATGATTCGTCTCAACAAACCTGTTTGCTTTCTTGTGTTTACAAACCAAATTCAAAGCAATGATGATTGCATCAGGTGGACAGAAGATGAGCATTCACAAACAGCTCAGCTGCCACTTTGTGCGCGTGAGCGGATAGTCCAACAGTTTAAGAACAATGTTTCTCAAAGTATGACTGCAAGGAATTCACCATCTGCACTCCATATCATTATTAAAAGATTCAGAGAATCCATAGAAATCTCTGTGTGTAAAGGAAAAGGCTGAAAACCATTATTAAATACCCATGACCTTCCATCCCTCAGAGGGCACTGCATTAAAAACCAACATGCTTCTGGGTTGAATATAACCACATGGGCTCTGGATTACTTCAGAAAACCCTCGTCAGTACAACAGTTCATCGCTGCATCCACAAATACAGGTGAAGACTGTACTCTGCACAGTCGAAGTCATATATCAACAACATCCAGAAACGCCGCCAACCTCTCTGGGCTCGAGCTCATCTGAAATGGACTGACGCTCAGTGGAAACATGTATTGTGGTCTGACGAGTAAACCTTTCAGATTGTTTATGGAAATAATAGACATTGTGTTCTCTGAGCCAAAGAGGAAAAGGACCATCCAGACCGTTACCAGTGTAAAGTTCTAAATCCAGCATCTGTCGTGGTCTCGGGGGGGTTATTAGTGGTTAACCTGCACATCTGTAAAAGCACCTGTAGCACCCTCTGGAGGCAGGAGAAACATCTGCAGCAGCCATTTCTTTGTTTCCACTCACGACAACCAACAAAACAACCAAAATCAAAGCTGGTCACTTTTCAGTGACTTCAAAGCCAGACTTTTCAGTCCTTCTCTCAAAGTTGAGCTTTTCAGCTTTTCAGTCTGCCGCTGCTGCTCGTTCCTCTCCTCTCTCTCTGTTCCCCCTCTGCTCTTTTTAAAGGTGCTCACGCTGATCAGATCAGCCTCAGCTGGCTCTCATTAAGGGCAGCGCTCCTGAACCGAGAAGCTCACAGAGCTCATTGCTCCGCCTCCCCATCACAGCCCACACTTCACAGCTCGGCCGCTGGGGTCGACTTAAGGTGTAGTCTAGCGGCCTCACTGCGGAACAGGAGGTCCGGCCTACGTGGTGGGGTTTGGCTGTCATTGCGTCCCTCGGCCATGTTCAGGATTCAGGCCATGCCTTCCCGCCGGCTCTTGAGGGCTGTCATTGAGGCACAGTACCATTAATCTTGAACACATTCTGGAGCAACACCTGCTGCCTTTTAGACGCCGTCTTCTTCAGAGACGTCCATGCTTATTTCAACATGACACACCGAGAAACATACTGCATGTGTTACAGAAAGTGCAGGTGTTGGACTGACCTGTCTGCAGTCCAGTTACCCACAGAAAACGTGGTGCATTATGAAGCGGAAGTTACGAGAATGGAGTCTCTGGATTTCTGAGCAGCTGAAGTGTTATATTAAGCAAAAATGGGGAAAAAAATCCACTTTCACAACTACAGAAATCAGTGTTTCAGTTCCCAAACGATTATTAAGTGCTGTTAAAGGAAATGTGATGTAAGACAGTGTAAACAAGCTCCTGTAACAACTATTTTGCCATGTGTTGTGGTCATGAAATTTAGTGTAGTGTTGTAGCATCCGGCTCGCATCGCTCTTGTGGCCTGATTATGGTTTGTTTCTGGCTCGCTAGATAAACTTAGAATCCATATTCTGAATTAAAATCACCTTGTGGGCCATAATTGACTGACTGCAAAGACACAACGCTCAACCAATTGCTTCCTACTTGGTATACATTTGAAAAAGAAGGTTCTTCAAGGGTTCTTTAGTAAGGGCAGTGGTTCTGTAGAACCACGAACACTCAAAAACTATTTGCATGCTTAAATGGTGAAACAGTTCAGTTTGATGGAGAACATGCTGTAAATGGTTCCATATAGCACCAAAATGGGTGCTGGTACTGTTACAATGCCAAGCCTCTAACAACAGCAGAACCCTTTTTGGTGCTATACAGCACCATTTTCACAAAGGTTCTATATAGAACCATATAAAACACATTCTCACATCAGTCTGAAGGACCATTTCACCAGGCAAAGAAGCGTTTAGGCACACAAACAACTTTCTTTACTAAGGAATTCTTTAAAAATCTTCTTCAGGGTGTTGTTTCCAACTGATGACACAATTTGAGCTCAAATAAACAAACATCCCTCACCTCCAAACATGTTATAGCACCAGACAGAACCAATTAGAACTTAGAACTTCTGTTGTTTTTGTGAGCAAAGTGTACACTCACTGAGCACTTTATTAGGAACTTTATTAGCACTTTATTGATTCACATTTTTTTGCTGTCACAGCTGTTTTGGAGTTGAGTTTGTCTAAATGCAGTAATAAAAAAAATAAATATTGAGGTTAGTGTAAATAATTGCATCAGGTCAAGTTTACAGCAGCACTACAGCCTGCAGGATCACATGAACAGCCTGGTGGTTTGATTTGTTGTTGTTTTTGTTGTTGTTTATCAGTAAGCGGCAACCATTCTGGACGCAGATCAGTGAACCTTCAAAGCCTCCACTCCACCAAAACACTAAACACGCTGCTATTCTCCCATATGGAAAAAACATATATTCAAACGTATTTGTTAAATATATTTTTGCATTTATCAGTATTAGTTATTATCTGTGTTCAGTTGAGTGTAATGAAGGTTCCAGATGTAACTAAACGTTCTTCTGTGATCTGCACTGTACTTTACATTAACCATGTACGTCTGCAGTCAGACTCTCACACACAATGTATTTCACATAAACAAGATATCAGATCATAACTGCATTTTCACAGAGTATCAATACCCACAACACTCGCTTCTGTCTGTTAAAGGATCATTAGATCAGATTTAAAATGAAGAGACTGGAACACAAATTCATTTCTAAAGGTATCAGACAGTGAAGAGCATCAGACAGGATTCTGGAGATTTTCATACATTTTCAGATGGATTTGATAAACACATTTACACACAGTTATTTTTATCTGTGTGTAATATTTCACCATACAGTTTAAAATAAATGTGTTTTAATATATATTTGATTAATATGGCAAAATATTCTGAAACACATTTAAATGTTTGAAATGTATTTATATATAAAGTATATGTCTATATATTTTTGCCATATGAGGAGACTCTCCACTGACCTACATCTGTGCACAGCTGTTTATCAGGTACAAATGCACCTGCTGGGCAGAGGAACGCACCCACGCGCGCTCACTTTTGCGGTCTCGTGCAGCCCTAGGACGCCCTGTCATCCATGGGGGGGGACCTATAGCGCAGCGGGAGGTCGCGCTTCTGCTTCTTTTCTGGCGCGTGCAGCAGCAGCAGCAGGCCTCGCGCACTTATCGCCAGTGCAACAGCAGCAAAAGCGAGGAGCACGCGCGCACGAGTGAAGGTGAAGGTGTTGGAGCGGAGCAGCGCGCGCGGAGACAGAAGCAGAAGACGCACGAGCTGCTTTAAAAGCAAAGGGGACGCGCGAGCAGCGAGACATATGTACATGTACATGCACACAAACAGATCCAGAACCGCTGAGCACCTGCACCGCCACGAGAGCGAAGAGGGGCAGCGCGAGAGCGCGTCGTGTGAGAAAGCGCGCGCGCCACGGGGGTACAGGAGAACTCGGACAGGATAAAAGAGCAGCAAGAAAAAAACAAACAAACAAACACACAAAGAAACAAACACACAAGCCCAGCATGCACGTGCACCATGAGACGAGTACAGAGCTTCGTTACCGTGCTGTTTGCTGCGCGCGCCTCGCTCCCGCCATCGCCTTATCCCAGAGACACAGAGAGAGGGAGAGAGAGGGAGAGAGAGAGAGAGAGCGCGAGCGGGCGAGGGAAAATCACCGTGACTGGAGCAGAGATGTGGCGCGCGCTCCCGCTCCAGCAGCACACACACACTTGCACACGCTCTGGCACGCACGCGCATGCACGTCACGGTTTGAGCGGGAGGGGAGTTTTGGGAGTGTGTGTGTGGAAAGGAGCGGGGTGGGGGGGGGGCATACCGGCGCACGCGCCAAGCTGCGCATCACGCGAGCACACACACGCGAGTTCACAAAAACAAACACTGTAAACAACAAGAACGTAACAGCATTCAATACAGAACTGAGATATAATAATAATAATAATAATAATAATAATAATAATAATGGGAGAATAGGAGAACTCCAGGAATTTTTCAAAATACCTGCATAATTAAATGGTTAAGACGTAATCAGAGTCGTTCTGAGTGGTTCGGTGTGAAACGCTCTGTTCTAGATAAACTTACTGAGTCAGAACTGTTCACAGTGGTGGTGATAGGAACCAGACGTCCACCTCTAAAAGCTCCCTCACAGAAAGTTCCTACATGAAATGGTTATGAATTCACTGCCTGATGACTGAGACACTGTTTTATGATAGTTTAGAGAACTTAAACTCCATTCATGGTGGAGGGATACATGCAGGGCGCTGTGAGGCAAAATAGTCCCCAAAGAAAACTTATTATTTCAGATTTTCCACTATTTTCCATCATCAACATTCCATATAGACTCAGAAGACTCGTGTAGGTTCACTGGTGGTTCTGGATAGTAAATAAAATGTCCATATTTGTGTTGTAGTCATGGCGACCCCTGGTTCCTATCACCACCACTGTAAAGACATCTGAACCATTTCACACCAAACCACTCTGAATCTCTCTGATTACAAACATTGGTGGAATTTTCCAGACAACAGCAGCTCTGTGATCACTGATGAAAGACTAAAGGAAAACTGCACTTCAGCAGATGAAACTGTACACAACGTGGGTGTTTCTAATAAAGTGGCCAGTTAGCGGAAGTACGAGGTGGGTGTTTCTAATAAAGTGGCCAGTTAGCGGAAGTACAAGGTGGGTGTTTCTAATAAAGTGGCCAGTTAGTGGAAGTACAAGCTGGGTGTTTCTAATAAAGTGGCCAGTTAGTGGAGGCACAGGGTGGATGTTCCTAATAAAGGGGACAGTGATTATGTGACATCATAAAAGGTATATAAAGGACCTAATTGGTATGGTAAGCGTTTCTGATAAAATGGCCAGTGAGTGTATATGTGGTGCTGCTGAAAAATGGTCACTCCTGTCGCTGCTGTTATGTAATGGGTGACCATATGTTTATGATCACATGCCTGAAGCGAGGGTCCAGTCCAGCATGCATCCAGCTTGTATCTCTGCGACAGCTGGCTCCCTCTGGGCTGTAGACCGCAGACGGTCAGAGAGATCAGGCTGCTCTGACCACGCTACACTCACTCAGATCAGCACGGACTCTGTCAGGAGGGGCAGAGTGACTGACAGCTATCAGTCAATCCAGCGGACAGCAGAATGGACAGGTCCAAACGAGTCCAAACACGTCCTGATTAACAACAACACTTCTCTCTGAGCTTGACCTCTGTTAAAGGGCCATATCATGGAAAACTGGGCTTTTTAATTAAACAGTGTGATGTGGTCAGTAAACACTGTTAAAGGTTCCAGATGAGCCGTCCGCTTTGCAGCACATACAGTCCGTCCTTATATGGACACTGAACTGTAAAATACAGCTTTGTGATGTCATAAAAACCAGCCAATTACAAATATCTGCCCTTTCAGCCTACAGCAGTGTAGCTCCCCTCAACTTCCATCCCTCCATTCCTCCTCCCATCCATCCATCCATCCGTCTTTCTCTGTATCTTATTTCTATCTTATTGCCTGTGTCCACCCACCTATCAACCAACCAACCAACCAGTCTATTTATCTATCTATTCAACATCCATCCATCCACCTATCATTTTTCTTCTATCTTTCTCGCTATCTGTCTGTCCATCCTTCTTTACATCTATCTATCTATGTTTATCTGTCTGTCATCCATCTATCCAACATCCATCCATCCATCTCTCTACTTAGCTTTCTGGCTATCTATCTATCTGTCTGTCTGTCCATCCTTACATCCACCTGTCTTTCCATCTCTCTTCTTTCGATTTTATTAGCTATTTGTCCACCCACCTACCAATCTATCCGTCTATCCATCCATCTATCTATCTATCTATCTACCTATCTATCTATCTATCTGCCTCTCTATCTTTTTGGCTATCTGTCTGTCCATCCTTCTTTCCATCTATCTATCTATGTTTATCTATCTGTCATCCATCTATTCATCCAGCCATCATCCATTATTATGTTTATCTATTGTGTTTATCAGTCAGTGCATTCGTCTGTCCGTCCATCCCTCCCAACCCTCCATCCATCCATCCACTCATCTTTCTACCTCTCCTCTTTCTGTCTTATTGGTTACATTCATCCATCCATCCAGCCATCCATCCATCCTCTTCTTTCGATCTTATTGGCTATTTGTCCACTCACCAATCAATCTATCCGTCCATCCATCCGTCCGTCTATCTATCTATCTATCCTCTACAGTGCGGGAGTGCTCTGGTTCTGACTGTATTAACCTGTGTTTATCAGATCTGTTCAGTATCTGTTAACAGTTAAGATCATTTCAGAATAAAGCAAAACTCACAGCTCTGTAAATCTACACTCGCCTTCTCTCCGCTCTCACCGCTTCTGTCATCCGTCTGATGAAAGGAGAGCAGATAGAGGGATCATTTCCACCGGGGAAAGAGTGAAAGGTGGAGGAGAGGAAAAGGGGGGATGATGCTCACAAATGGAGTGTGAACGATAAAGTGGAGGAGGAAAAGAACATCAGAGACGAAAAGACATAAAAAGCCCTCGGAGAGGCAGGACAGGCTTTAGAGACGGAGCCGCGCCGCGTTATTTATAATCACAACCAGAATACAAACACAATAGAGCGATAAAAGAGGGGAAAATGATGGAGTGAAGACGAGCAGCGTCGCTTTGAAAGAACAACGCCGGCGTGAGGAACGTGTTGAGCGGCACACAGCGCGGATATTTCTGGAACAGACGTAGGTAGTCTGACCCACAGGCCCAGAGGCGAAGGGCGGCTCAAATGACCTCTATACTATTAAAGCGATAGTTCAGATAAAAAAAAAAGCACATCCCCCAGTTCCCCCCATTACATTTATATATACAAACACAGATATACATATATATACATACACATCTGTTAGCCACTTTTACCCTGTTCTTCAATGGTCAGGACCCCCATGGAGCCTCACAGAGCAGGTACTGTTTGGATCATTCTCAGCACTGCAGTAACACTGACGTGGTGGTGGTGTGTTAGTGTGTGTTGTGCTGGTCTGAGTGGATCAGACAAAGCAGTGCTGTTGGAGTTTTTAAACACTGTGTCCACTCACTGTCCACTCTATTAGACACTCCTACCTTGTCGGTCCACCTTGTAGATGTAAAGTCAGAGACGATAGCTCATCTGCTGCTGCACAGTTTGTGTTGGTCATCCTCTAGTCCTTCATCAGTGGTCACAGGACGCTGTTGGCTGGATGTTTTTGGTTGGTGGACTATTCTCAGTCCTACATGGTAAGTTGAGTTAATCTCATAATATATATATATATATAGACTGTTTTTATATTTTTGCTAAGACTGTGAGGCACCAAATCGAGTGTATAATGGCAGATATTAAAGCAGTAAGCCACGAGAGTCTGTCCGTTACCATGACTTTATCACAGGATTGTCTTAGGTACAACAAAATTTCCTCCCCTGTGATAAAATTGCAGTAACACACAGCCAAGAAATGTAGTTCCTTTAGAGCACAGAATCATTGCCAAGCAACCTTGGACAGCTGAAAGAGGAGAACGTTCGGTCGCCCATCACTGTACACTGCAGTGATTTGATGATTTTTAAACTTTTGTCATATAATAATGGACATATGATGACACAGCATTGTTTAATGCAGAAACTTTCTCTTTATAAGCACTTTTTGGTCACCAAATTATTACTGCGTATCTTATTTAGCACCGATCCAGCGGCGCCCTGTTCTCACGCTGGGGCTGAATCTCAAACAGCTCCCTGCTCCCTACATAGTGCACTACATAGGAGTTTAAATACTGAGTTTAAATACTGGATCCTGCAGAGCAAAGTACAGCAAAGAAACAGTGATTTGGGTCTCAGACTCATCCACACTCAATACATGATGCACTGTTTGGCTGTAGAGGCTAGAATTTCTAGACTTTCATAGCTAGAACACTATTTAGGGAATATGAAGCCGTTTGGGATTCAGCCTGGGTTTGACGTGACTTCCGACTGAAACACATTTGAAGAGTGTAAAACATTCAGGTGACATTTTAGTCTTTTATTCTGCAGTTTTACAGAGACTCAAACCGTAAGTGCTTTAATTCAAGCCAGTGATATTAATGATGGAGCTGTTTGGGCTGTTAGCCAGCTGACCAGCCCAGTTCTAATTAGGAATATAAGTTTCCAGCCCCTTAGTTTAAACAAGAAACAGGTTCTTACGTCATCAGTACACTCGGTGGTCCATCCGAGCAGCATTACAGTCAAAGATTATTCTATTACATAGGTGTGCGTATATCGTAGATTTTCCGAGGCTTCGAACGCAGCTCAGCCAATCAGATTTTTACAGTGCTCTTTAAAGCAGCCTGTTCTTCACACACAATAAATTCCCACAACAGTGTCAACACAAGAAATCAGCTGCTGCGGATTCGGGATCCATCCTAATACACTGACCTTTACAGCTGGAGGTCAGTATAAGTGAATGAGTGACTGTGAGTAAGCACATTTCAATTGTCTGTCCCGAATTTGCTGCCTACCAACATTCCGATGTGGTTGAAATGCTGCCCAACGAGAGAGGAACGTTTAAAGGCAGAGACTAGTTATGCAGCTGCATCCAGCACTGAAAGTCTAGCAGAGATCACTGAGCAGCTCCACACGCTGTGAGGTGATGATTTAGGTTAGCACCATGCTAACTGGTGGGGTATAAGCTAAAGAACATGTCTCGGCTGATCGACTGGAGGAATTTTCAATAAACTCTCACTTTAAAGAGGCCACGGCCAACCGCAGAGGGCTATGCAAATGGTATGCAAATTCCCAGTGTCGTTTTAATCATATGCTAATTCTCCATGTTATCTAAATGCCATAAAGACGGCAATCTGTCATCTAATTGTGGGGGACGAGCCGGTGGAGAGCGGCGAGTTAGAGAAGGTGTGTTTACAGGTCGAGGAGATAATACTGTAATACACTGTGTGTGTGTGTGTGTGTGTGTGTGTGTGTGTGTGTGTGTGTGTGTGTGCGTATTTAAATATTTAAATCAGATTTGTACTGGCACAGTGCCAGAGGGCCAGATTAAACAGACTGCCATTCAGATTCAACAGCTCTCATCACATCATCAAACACAAGCTCTGCTTTAATCCTGCGATCCAGCATTTTTTATTTATTTTTTAATTATACAAAAGCTACAATCTAATGTTTTAAGCTTGATCTAATCCTTTAGTCCAAAGTTAATATATTAGCTACAACCTAAGGTGCTATTCACAATCTCTTACTTTAGCCTGGAGCTGATACATTAGCCACAAGCTGATGTGCCTCAAGCTAATATGTTAGCCCCGAGCTAACATATTAGCTACAGCTTAATATGTTGGCCACATTAGCTACAAACTAATTTATGGGACTCAAGCTAATACTTTAGCACTTTGAGCCTAAACTATTATATTAGCTCTAATCTAATGTGTAATCTACAAGCTAATACTTTAGCTGTTAGCACATACATTAGCAACTACCTAAAGTGTACCTAAACCACCTAAAGCAGTCTGAAGCTAATACGTCAGCCACAACCTAATGTGTTGGCCAAAAGCTAACGTTAGCCACAAGCTAATATGTTAGCCTCGTGCATCTCTGTCTCTTTAAAAAACATCATTAGCTCCAATCAAATGTGTCAGCAACAAGCTAAAATGTTAGCCCCAAGCTAGAACCTCACATACTGGCTATTACGTACCAAATGTTGTAAAGAAAAATGACACAAAATTGCGAAACATTCAGGTGCAAAACTACACACTGGACGCAGAGGCTGAGACTTTCAGAAGTAAAGATGAGGAGGGGTTCAAGGGACAAGGCCAAAACCAGTATCTGCTGGCCGTGATCTCTGGGCCCTCAGACGACACTGCATTAAAAACAGACATGATTCTGTAGTGGAAATCACTGCATGGGCTCAGAAACACTTCTGAAAACCACTGTCTGTGAAAACTCTACAATGCAAAGAAGAAATTCACATATAAACAGGATCCAGAAACGCTGCCACCTTCTCTGGGCCCGAGCTCATTTAAAATGGACTGAGGGGAGTGAAAAAGTGTCGTGTGGTCCGACGAACCAATATTTGAAATTCTTTTTGAAAATCATGCACACTGTGTCCTCCGGACTAAAGACCACTCAGCTTGTTACGATATATACATGTTTTGGCAACATATGCTGCCATCCAGACGACGTCTTTTTCAGGGTGGTAAACAGGCCCCTGTACCAAATTTTTTGGAATGTGGTGTTGGCATCAAATTCAAAATGGGCAAATATTTTTAACATATTAATTGATAACAATTAATAACACTTGATTTGTTGTCTTTGTATTATTTTCAATGAATTATAGGGTTTAAATGATTTGCACATCTTTGCTTT
>NW_023494798.1:36052124-36172124 GCF_904425465.1 Colossoma macropomum
CTCTCTCTCTCTCTCTCTCCTGCTGTTCTTTCCTCTCTGATCTGAACAGAAAGCTGTTAATGGCTCTAACTCATACAGATGTGCTCACTGTGTTAAATATTTAAGAGCTGCTGCTGTTTCCTCGTTACATTTGTGTCATTAAAAACACTTTAATCTCAGCCTCCCTCACTCAGACCCACACACCTCACAGCTAACGGCTAATTAGCTAACGAGACCATGAGACAACCAAACATCTGCTGATATCGTCTACAGGATCTGATTCGGTGTAGTTATTCATAATCTTACAGACACTCTGACAAAAGGTCAGACTAGGGTTCCGTCTTGGTTCCTCTCAGTGGTTCTTCCTCATGCTATTAGAGAGCTTCTAATTTTGAGTCTTGGTTCTTGTAAGTGGTTCTTCCTCATGTTCCTAAAGAGCTTTCTCTGAGTCTTGGTTCTTCTCAGTGGCTGTTCTTCATGCTCTCAGGATGCTTCATCTTTGAGTCTCAGTTCTTCTTCGTGCTTTAAGGGCATTTCTTCCTTTTGAGTCCAAATCAAATACAACGACAGTTATGTGGACACTCTAAATGTAGGCTTGACCAACGTAGTAACAGTAGCTATGAAAGAACACAGTGGGAGAACTTTCCATGAGTTTGATGATGTGCCGGACCTCACACTGGTCACAGTGAGTTGAATCAGGTCTGGTGGAACACCATCAGGTGTGTGTATTTCAGCACCTCCACACACACTCCTGTGTATTTGGGCCACTGTAACCGATCAATCGCGATCAATGACAGAGCGGCGGAGCTGGACCTGAGCCCATACGGAGTGTGTTGATAGTGCTGGTAGAAAATGATCTAACGCTGCTGATCAATACGCTCTGACTTCGTTACTCAACACTCATCCATAATACATGAACACCATCCCGATCAATTATAAATTAAACTGCACGACGGAAACAGCCGGAAAACAGCAGGCGGCCGGAATCACGCCACAGCAAACACACAGGTTCGTTTTTATACTTCGTCAGGACATTCAGGGCACACACACAGTCTGTGCAAAAGTTTTGGCACATGCTGTTGTTGATTTTCTGAGTGTAAGTAAGTTATACGTCCTCCACAGAGACACTTCAGCACATCTAAATACACAGTTACTGTTTAATTACTGATTTTATTATATTGAAATCTTCAGGACTGATGATACACTGATGTACACTCCCCCCTCACAAACACCTCCTTTAACTGCATGGACATTTTTTACTGGAAAAAAACAGTACTACTGGAGCGAGAGTCCTCATCAGACCAGCACAACACACACTAACACACCACCACCACGTCAGTGTTACTGCAGTGCTGAGAATGACCCACCACCCAAATAGTACCTGCTCTGTGAGGGTCCATGGGGGTCCTGACCACTGAAGAACAGGGTAAAAGGGGGCTAACAAAGTATCAGAGAAACAGATGGACTACAGTCTGTAACTGTAGAACTACAAAGTGCACCTATATAGTAAGTGGAGCTGATAAAATGGACAATGAGTGTAGTAGGTTTTAATAAAGTGGCTGATCAGTGTAAACATAAGTATACTATGCCTCATATACAGCGCAGCTACGTGTATATATATATATATATATATATATATATATATATATATATATGTCCACTATGAATTGGGTCTAAGTGAATGAGCGCGGTGTGAGGAGAGTCCTGTGCGGAGATTCCCTCTGTTAAAGATATATGAACAGACGTCTGGAGCTCATGAATGGAGAGAGAGAGAGGGAGAGAGGGGGAGGGAGAGAGAGAGAGAGAGAGAGAGAGAGAGAGAGAGAGAGAGAGAGAGAGAGAGAGAGAGAGAGAGACAGAGACAGAGTCTAAACATAGCTCATGTGCTCCTCCGCCTCCTCATTTTCTTCCTCACATTCCTTCTCCAATATCTGCTCCTCCTCCTCTTTCTCATCCTGTTCATCTTTCTTTTTACTTTTCTTCCTTCTCCTTTCATTTTCTCTTCTTCTCCTCCTGTTTCTCTACAGCCTTCTCCTCCTTTACCTCCTCTTCTACCTTCTAAATCTTGTCCTTCCTCTCCTTCCCTACTTCCTTCCGTCTCCTCTTTCTCTGCCTCTGTTCTTTCCCTCTCCACCTTTTACTCCTCCTTTCTTTTTCTTCTAACTTTATTCTCTTTTCTTACCTTTCTTCTCCTCAGTTCTCTCCTCCTCTCTCCCCTTCTCCTTTTTCTCCTGCTCCTCCTCTTTTTTTTACCTTCTCTTCTTTCTCCTCCTATTCTTTCACTTTCTTCTCTCCCTCGGCTTCTTTCCTCCTCACTTTTCCTTCTCCTCCAGTTTTCTGCATCCCTCCTTTTCTTTTCCTGCTCCTGGACCTTCTTCATTTCCCCTTTCTACCTTTCTTCTCTGTGCCTCCTTCTCTTCCTTTTTTACTCTTCATCCTGTTTCCTGCTTTGCCTCCTTCTCCTCCCTTAATCCTCCTCCTTTTCCACCTTTTCCTCTGCCTTCTTTTTCACTCCTTCACCTTATCCTCTTCCACTCCTCTTTTTTCTCCACCTCCTTCTCTGTCATATCCTCTTTTAATTAACTCTCCTCTTATTTTTTCTCCTCCTCTTGCTCCTCCTCCCATTTCTTCTTCTTTTCCTCTTTGCTTCCTCCCTCCATTTTTCTTGTGTGTCTCATTCTTCTTCTTCACCTCCTGTCTCCTCCTTATTCTCTTCCTCTTCTATTGCTATCTTCTCTTTCTTTATCTCCTTGAGTCTTCCTACTCCTTCTTATCCACCTTATCCTCCACTTTCTGCTACTATTCTATTAGTTTGTTCTACTCCTTCTACTCCTTTTCACGTTTTCTCCTCATCTTCTATTGCAATCTCCTCTTCCTTTGCCTTCTTTGTTCTGTCCTACTCCTTCTTATCCAGGTTATCCTCCACTTTCTCCTCCTCCCCTCTTGCTATATCCTCTTCTGTACTTTCTTGCTTTGTCCTACTCCTTCTACTCCTCCATCTCCTCCTCAATCTCATCTACTTTTTCCTTATCTTCTGTTGCTATCTCCTCTTCATTTACATTCTCCTTCTTCCTTTACCTAATCCTTTCTTCTCCTTTTCCTTCTCTTTCTCCTCCACCTTCTCCTCCTCTTTTATTGCTATCTACTCTTCCTTTACCTTCTTTGCTTCGTCTTACTCCTTCTACTTCTTTTCCTCCTCCATCACCTCCACAACCCCCATTGTCTTCTATTGCTATCTCCCCTTCTTTACTTTCTTGCTTTGTCCTACTCCTTCTACTCTTTTTCTCCTTCTACATTCTCCTCCTCTTCCTTTACCTTCTTTGCTTTGGCCTACACCTTCTACTCCTCCTCCATCTCCCCTCCATCACCTCCACATTCTCTACTTCTTCCATGGCTATCTCCTCTTCTTTACTTTCTTGCTATATCCTACTCCTTTAACTCCTTCTTCTCATTCTCATCCTCCTTATCCTGCACATTCTTCTCCTCTTCCACTGCTCTCCTCTTCCTTCCCTCCCTTTGGTCTACATGTTCTACTCCTCCTTCTCCATTTCCTCCTCCCTCTCCTCCTCCTGTTATCCTCCACCTTCTCCTTCTCTTTTACTGCTATCTCTTCTTCCTTTACCTTCTTTATTTTGGTCTACACCTTCTACTCCTCCTTCTCCTTTTTCTGCTCCCTCTCCTCCTCCTGTTATTCTCCTCTTTATCCTCCTCTTCTATTTCTATCTTCTCTTCCTTTACCTTCTTTGCCTTGTCCTAATCCTTCTACTCCTTCCTCTCCATTTCCTCCTCCCTCTCCTCCCCCCCATGTTTAGCCGTGTCTCTCTCCGGTCTGTTATTGCGGTTCCTCCTGTTATCGTTTATTAAAATCAGTGGCAGGTTGACACGACAGCAGGAGAGGAAGCTTTAGCCACTGCTCAGGGGGCATGAAATTACTCAGACCAGAGAATAACCTCCACAGGACAGAGAGAGAGAGAGGGAGAGAGAGAGAGGGAGAGAGAGAGAGAACATTAATCTTTCAGAAACATCTGTCAGGAGCTCCACTGGTTCAGTACCTCCACCCAAACATCTCCAATCCCACTCCACACTCCTCCTGCCTCAGTGTTCTGGGATCTGATAGGAGAACAGCAATACAGTAATAATGCAGGTTGGGAATCATGTTCATTTTGCATGACGGACTGTAAAAACTCTCTCTCTCTCTCTCTCTCTCTCTCTCTCTCTCTCTGCTCCTTCTATCACTTTCATTCTCATTCTCCTCCCTTTCCATATCCCTCTCTTTCAGTCATTCTCTTTCTTTCTTCACTTCTTCTCATTTTCCTTCTTTATATCTCTCTCTCTTTTATTTCTCATTCTCCTTTTTCTCTTTTTCTCCTTTCTTTCACTCTCTTCCTTTTCCTTCCTTTGCTCTCCATTGCTCTTTCTCTTTCTCTCTCTCTCTCTCTCTCTCTCTCTCTCTCCCATATCCCCCTCCCCCTCTCTCTCTCTCTCTCTCTCTCTCTCTCCAGCTCTCAGTAAGGCGAGGCATGGAGAGAGCATTCTGTTTAGGATTAAAATTCAAATTGTGTTCCACAGGGTTTACTGTTTATCTCTGGCCGAGCACAGAGAGAGAGAGAGAGAGAGAGAGAGAGAGAGTGAGAGAGAGAGAGAGAGAGAGAGAGAGAGAGAGAGAGAGAGAGAGAGAGAGAGAGAGAGAGAGAGTGAGAGAGAGAGAGAGAGAGAGAGAGAGAGAGTGAGAGAGAGAGAGAGAGAGAGAGAGAGAGTGAGAGAGAGAGAGAGAGAGAATAATAAACAGAAGGTGGACTCCAGTGACAACAGTAAAAACATTTACAGCACTTAACAGAGAGTGAATATTACACTGTTATTAACAGACCATTAAACTCCACCCAATCGCTAATAATCACTGATAACGCTGTGTGTGTGTGTGTGTGTGTGTGTGTGTGTGTGTGTGTGTGTGTGTGTGTTTGTCTTGATATCCTTCTGAGGACTAGATGTCTCGTTCGTGTGGAAAATCGCAAGGCAGATGTTAATGATCAGCAAAAGGAGTGACTGCATTCGGTGAAGGAAGCAGCTGAGTCTGCAGGTGTACTGGGGCGTACGGTCATACGGGTCGACCAGCAGCGGCAAAAACCCCAGCATGCAGGAAACTCTCAGAATTGTGGCTGAAAGACGAAACCGACTGACGGGGCCCGCCGGCGCGTTTCACAGCTTGCGAATAAAAATCGCTTGTATTTCGTGTATTTCAGAAAAGTGCTAGATGGTGGCTAGGCTGTTGCTAGGTGGTTGCTATGGTATCCCAGATGGTTGCTAGGGTGCTGCTAGGTGGTTGCTATGGCATCCCAGGTGGTTGCTAGGGTGTTGCTAGGTGGTTGCTATGGTAACCCAGGTGGTTGCTAGGCTGTTGCTAGGTGGGTGCTATTCTTTCCTAAGTGGTTGGTAGGGTGTTGCTAGGTGGTTGCTATGGTAAACCTGGTGGTTGCTAGACTGTTGCTAGGTGGTTGCTATTCTTTCCTAGGTGGTTGCTAGGGTGTTGCTAGGTGATTGCTATGGTGTCCCAGGTGGTTGCTATGGTATCCTAGGTGGTTGGTAGGGTGTTGCTAGGTGGTTGCTATCGTATCCTAGATGGTTGGTAGGGTTCTGCTAGGTAGTTGTTATGGTCCCCCATATGGTTAATAGGGTGTTGCTAATGGATATAAGCTGCGGGTGCTATACAGATCCATATTCAACACATCCTCCATCAATCTGAAGAACCATTTCACCATGCAGAGAACCATTTGAGCATGCAAATGATTCTTTCAGTGTTAAATGTTCTCTATAGAACCATTGTCTTTACTAACCTTTGAAGAACCATCTATTTTAAGAGTGTACAGAAGTGATATAGGTGACTCGTATCTGCTGTATTTAATGTACGGCATGGAGCAGCTGGGCTTCAGCCTGACTGCTAATACATTCCTGCCACCTACTGGACATACTGTGAACTGCAGTAACAAACATACTTAAAATTATGGTTAATTATGAAACATAAATATTGTTGTGTTTAAGGGTGATTCTGAGAAAGAGTACCTGACTACTCCTTCAGAAAACCGCGTGAGAAATCAAAGCCTGTAAAATATGTTCAGGTCAGCCTGATCTAGTTATTGATCATATTGATTTTTTAATGCGCAAATTTGCTCATCTGCAGTGACTCAATATGGATTACAAGCTTATACAGTAACTCTGCAGCTCAATGAGCGTCTGGAACTCAAAGTTCTCCGTTCTCCTCCAGCAGTCACTCTTCCTCTCCCGCTCAGTGCAGAGACTGATCCCTAATTCATAACATTGGCAGACATGAACCACCAATATAACCCAGCACGGACACATAAAAGACCTGATCAATTCCGGTCTAGACACATCCAGCCGATCAATAAAACCCTCATATCAAATAAAAAAGTCAAAAGACTCCATTTAGCTTCCCAGCAAGAGTGAAGAGAGGGGAGAAAAAGAGAAGAGAGGAAAGGAGAGGAGAAGAGAGAAGAAAAGGGGAGAAAAGAATAGAACAGAAGACGAGAATGAAAAAGAAGACAAGAGAAAAGAAGAAAATACAAGGAAAATAAAATGAGAAGAGTGAAGAGAAGAGGAGAAGACAAGAAAGATAAAGAAAGGAGAAATGAAGACAGAAGAAGAGATGTGAAGTAAGGACAATAGAAAGGAAGAGAAGACAGAAGAAGAGAACTGAAAAGAGAAAGGGAAAGGAGAAAAGAGATGAGAAGGAGAGCAGGAGAGAGGGGAAGAAAAGAGAAAGGATCAAAAGAGAAGAGAGGAGAAAAACAGGAGAAGAGAAGAGAAGAGAAGAGAGGAAAGGAGAGGAGAAGAGATGACAAGAAAGAAGAAGATAGAAGAGAGAAGTAGCAGAAGAGAAGAGGAGAGAAGAAAAGAGAAGAGAAGAGAGAAGAGAGGAGAAGGTAGCAGAAGAGAAGAGGAGAGAAGAGAAGAGAAGAGAGGAAGAGAAGGAGAGAATAAAGGAGGAGATTGGAGTAGACGAGTGTTCTGAGTCTGTGCTGATTACAGATTGTGTGTAATTACCTGCCCATAGAGAGCAGCAGCGCAGTTAAAGCTGTGATTATGCAGCTCAGACGCTGCAAACGTGACCAAACACTCTCTCTCTCTCTTTCACCCTCTCTTTCTCTATCTCTCTCTCACCCTCTCTTTCTCTCTCTCTCTCACCCTCTCTTTCTCTCTCTCTCTCTCACCCTCTCTTTCTCTCTCTCTCTCTCTCACCCTCTCTTCCTCTCTCTCTCTCTCTCACCCTCTCTTCCTCTCTCTCTCTCTCTCACCCTCTCTTCCTCTATCTCTCTCTCACCCTCTCTTTCTCTCTCTCTCTCTCTCTCTCTCTCTCTCTCACCTTCTCTTTCTCTATCTCTCTCTCTCACCCTCTTTCTCTATCTCTCTCTCTCACCCTCTTTCTCTATCTCTCTCTCTCACTCTCTTTCTCTATCTCTCTCTCTCTCTCACCCTCTCTCACTCTCTCTCTATGCTTCATTATCTTTCTCACCCCAATCAGTGCAGATTCACCACCTGATCTCATTTTCCTTATTCATATATTACCAGTCACAGGTTTGGCCACGCCCCCTCACAGAACAGGGTTTCTTTACTTTTTCATTACAATTTTACACGTTTTAGAAAAATAAAGAAAACATCAAACCATGTTCAGAGGGAAAAGCTTATATGAAATGAAATACTGGCCTTTACCAAATAAGGACCCACCCTCTCATCAAAATCACATGGCCAAAAGTATGTGGACACTCATCCTAATTACTGAGTTCAGGCGTTTCAGACACACTCTGTATATAAAATCAAGCTCACAGCCTTTCAGTCTCCACAGACAAACACTGGCAGTAGAGGGTCGTATTGAAGAGCTCAGTGACTTTAAACATGCCTCTGTCATAGGAGAAGAGAAGAGAAGATAAAAAAAGAGAAGAAGAAGCAAAGAGAAAAGAGGAGAAGAAAGTGAAGAAGGAAGAACAGTGGGGAAAGATAGGAGAAGAAAATAGAAGAAAAAAGAAAAAAGAGAAAAGAGGAGAGGAGAGGAGAAAAAATAGCAGAGAGGAAAAGAGAAAAGAAGAGAAGAGCAGAGATGAGAAGAGAGGAAAAGAGAAGAGAGGTGAAGAGAAGAGAAGAGAAGAGAGGAAAAGAGAAGACAGAAGAGAAAATGAAAGATGAAAGATTTGTTATGAATTTAAGTTTTAAATGAAAAATGCTGTCTGTAGTCTGTAGGCGGAGCCTTGTTTTAGCCACGCCCCTGCATTTTAGAACAGGAAGTGAGGCTGCATCCCTGTCCCTCATGGCCACATGGTGAGCAGGTAGATCCCATTGTTTTGAAGTAAATCTGTCCCAAAGTCTGAAAATCAGTGTGGAACATTAAGAACCGTCATATTTTCTGCAGTTCAGCACTTTTTAGTGTTTTAATGTAAAATATGATGATTTTATGAGTGACAGCTGTTCAAAGCTGTATACAGATGGCCATCAAAGCAGAATAAAGCCGTACTCTCAGTGAGCTTCTTAGCCTGTTAGCTATCCGTCCTAAACACCATCCTGTTTGGAGATCACCACCAACCTCACTCATAATCTTTTGTATGCAAAAATAAAAAAATGAACACATTAATCTTAATTTTTTGCATAAGTGATATTGAATAACTTAAGTACGACCTACTCTGGACCCCCTGTTGATGTGGGGACCTCAAGCAGCTGCTTATACTGCTTACAGCCATAAACAGGCCTGTACACACATTCGCACATGGACCCACTGACAGTGAGTTGTGGCTGCCCACTCAGTGTCCACTCAGCTGTACGCAGGTTTATGACCTGCTGTCTCGTTCTTCTGCCTGAACCTGCGGAACAGACGCTCTGCTGCCTCCTCGTTTTCATATCTCTGTAAACACACTGCAGCTCGAACAGTGACGGATGGCAGCAGCTTAATTGCGTTAACCACAGAGTGTTAACAGCTCTGCTGAGGGGTGAGGGGGTCACCCACTGCTGCCCCCTACAGACAATGAAGACCCAGTCACGCTATGGGGGTGAGGTTACAACCTCCTGGAGATCGGTAAGCTGGGGTGAAATTGGACAGCTGTCCACTTTATTATAAACACCCACCTTGTGCGTCCACTAGCTGGCCACTTTATTAGAAACACTCACCTTTATCAGCTTTCTACATTTTGGATCTACAGTGTGGTCAAAGGTCCTTTCATAGGGCAAAGTGGCCAGTAGAAGTACAAGGTGTTTCTAATAAAGTGGCCAGCTAGTAGAAGCACAAGGTGGGCGTTTCTAATAAAGTGGACATTTAATGGAAGCACAAGGTGGGTGTTTCTAATAAAGTGGCCAGTTACTGGAGGCACAAGGTGGGTGTTTCTAATAAAGTGGCCAGCTAGTAGAAGCACAAAGTGGGCATTTCTAATAAAGTGGACATTTATTGGAAGCACAAGGTGGGTGTTTCTAATAAAGTGGCCAGTTACTGGAGGCACAAGGTAGGTGTTTCTAATAAAGTGGCCAGTTACTGGAGGCACAAGGTAGGTGTTTCTAATAAAGTGGACATTTAATGGAAGCACAAGGTGGGTGTTTCTAATAAAGTGGCCAGTTAGTGGAAGCACAAGGTGGGTGTTTCTAATAAAGCGGCCAGCTAGTGGACGCACATGGTGGGTGTTTCTAATAAAGTGGCCAGTTAGTGGAAGCACAAGATGGGTGTTTCTAATAAAGCGGCCAGGTAGTGGACACACAAGCTGGGTGTTTCTAATAAAGTGGACATTTAATGGAAGCACAAGGTGGGTGTTTCTAATAAAGCGGCCAATTAGTGGAAGCACAAGGTGGGTGTTTCTAATAAAGTGACCAGCTGGTAGAAGTACAAGGTGAGTGTTTCTAATAAAGTGGCCAGTTACTGGAGGCACAAGGTGGGTGTTTCTAATAAAGCGGCCAGTTAGTGGAAGCACAAGGTGGGTGTTTCTAATAAAGTGGCCAGTCAGTGGAAGCACAAGCTGGGTGTTTCTAATAAAGTGGCCCTCTAGTAGAAGCACAGGGTGGGCGTTTCTAATAAAGTGGCCAGTTAGTGGAGTTACAAAAGGGGTGTTTCTAATAAAGTGGCCAGTGAGAAGGAGCGCAAGGTGGCTGTTTCTAATAAAGTGGCCCTCTAGTAGAAGCACAGGGTGGGTGTTTCTAATAAAGTGGCCAGTAGGGGTAAGTCATTTAATTTTGGTATTTGCCATATTTGTTGACATTAGATGACTTGACTGAAGCAAACATGATCCAAATCCTGCAACCTAAAACAATCAGTGAAGACTCTGGAAGCTTGACAGAGATTAATGATGCATTAGGCTGGATATTTGTAGCCAAAGGCCTTTAACGTCTGCTAATGTCATAAACAGCCTCTTAAAGGAGGTGCTGGTTTTTGGAATGAAGGGTTTGGGATGAAAGATGTGTAAAAGCCAATGAATCACCATTTCAAACCGGCTTCGTCGCTCAGAGAAGACGTGATAAACCCTCTGCTTTTGTGCAGGGCTGCCACGTCCTCTCAGCTCCTCAAGCTGAAAGAGGTGGACCGTAATCTGCTGTTTACGTAGATGTTTATAGATCTGGCAGGTTGTCCAGGTCTGGTAAGCATCAATTAAAAGACTTAAATGGTCTGAAATATGAACGAGGTGTGAAAAAGACCAACCTGGCAGTACAAACCCCCGACGCAAAAGCCAGACAACCAGCAAATAGAATTTACACAATATTTATTACAATGAAACGATGAAAGTGACTGATGTGTTTGAACAGATGCATATTTTTTATATCTTATTAAAGGTTTAAATATGGGGCAAAAAATATATTTCTGCTATTTAATCTCCTCTCCTTTAATAATGTGATTTCTCAGTGCTGTTGACTGAGACACATCTGGTGACATTAGTTGTTCACTGGAACTGCAAGGTTTGAAGTTTGCAGTTCATGACCTTTGTGTGACCAGGGTCAGACTGGATGACTGGCAATATCAAATATATTGATATAAAAATATCCAAGTTGGTGCAGTTAGCAAGCTAACCCTTTAGACAGTTTTTCATCTTTCACCACACTAGTGGAGTTTGACTGGGCCACAAACCTGGACACTTTTCACTACATTAGTGGAGTTTGACTGGGCTGCAAGCTGTCACACACTTTTACTATAATAGTGGAGTCTGACTGGGCCACAAACCGGGACACTTTTCACGCATTAGTGGAGTTTGATTGGACTGCAGTAGCTTTCACAAAACCCTGACCTGAAAATGTGTGGACTGCAATGATAGAGTGTCTGAGCGGTGAGGCCCAAAAAGGAATGGGCAAAAATTCTACAGAGTACTGTGGGAAGCTTGTAAAAGGCTCCTCCAAGCATTTGATTCAAGTTAAGCAATTAAAAGGCAAAGCCATTAAATAACAGCGTGTATATAAACTTCTGACCCTCTGAAAATCTGATCTGCTATTATTTTGAAATGACCTCTTATGGAACTAAAGTCCACGCAGAAACTGACTTTAGATTTCTGACTAAACTATCGCTTTAAGATGAGTCATCAGTGTTTGTTGGTGTAGTTTCTCTTTCCTACCTCTCAGTAAAGTTTTGGAGCAGAGTGAACAGAGTGGTCAGCATGTCTGCGTCCTCCTCCTCATC
The DNA here is from genome assembly GCF_904425465.1 of Colossoma macropomum. Classification (NCBI taxonomy): domain Eukaryota; kingdom Metazoa; phylum Chordata; class Actinopteri; order Characiformes; family Serrasalmidae; genus Colossoma; species Colossoma macropomum. The sequence continues at coordinate 36,063,745 of NW_023494798.1, forward strand.
CAGCGGTCCAGATTACTCAGCCTGAAAAACACAGGTGGGGTTTTTAATGATTAAGATAAATGTGGTCAGAAACATGATTGATTAGGATGGTCAGCGTGGCGCCTGGCTGCAGTGGACCGAGCGAGAACAAAAAAGCTGAAAAAGTATCTCACAACATACTTAACTGCGTCAGTGTTCAGGGTGGTTTTGTTACCTTTTCACTACGTTACGTTAACCTGTGCTTGTTTTATTTGCAGTGAAGCACAATAAACTTCATTTGCATGCATGAAAAAAATAATACTAATAACAAATTATTATTATTAGTAGCAGCCACAGTACAAAACTGCATTTGCATGCATGACAAATGTAACAATAATAATAATAATAATAATAGGGCAGCTAAGACAGAGCAGCTCCACTGAGAACTCAGAACATAACAGCATTAAAACTGCAGAAATCCATTCATAATTAATACATTCAGTAATAAACTGAAACAAATCACAATCATTGCTTTATTAATATTAACCATACGTAATCAACATGATTGATTACAGCAGAAAGAAATGTGTGAATCAATGAGAGAGAGAGAGAGAGAGAGAGAGAGAGAGAGAGAGAGAGAGAGAGAGAGAGAGATGTTTTGGCTGAACTGGACAGATCTGTACTGTCTCTACTGTAATACAGTCTTCAATTATGAATCTGGGCCACTCAAACACTGTGTGTGTGTGAAACAGATGGTTCTCTGTGTGTGTGACAGGTGTTGATCTCTCACTTCACAGCACAGCACAGCAAGAATAAAGTCAAAGCAAAGACACACTCACATAATAATAATAATAATAATAATAGATAGTATTTGTGTTCCACAGATACGGATGTTGGCACTAAAATACAGCATAAATATGGGCAATAAAGAGTATAGATACTGTATCAATATCTGTACTCTGAGAGTACAGATACTGCATAATATGCCTGGTAATATACATCATATACTTGTATGTACTTATATAAAAATAATGTCCTGCATGCGTTTTATATATGCAAGCATCTATATGTAATAATAATACTTTCCACATGTATTATATATGTAACTAAGTATTTGTAATAATATTATGACCATTATGCATTTTAAATATATGTAGTAATAATAATATGTCAATATGTATTGTAAATATGTGAGTTTATACACACACAGAGTTGTACCACAGAAACACACCAGGCCAGTAAAACAATGTAAAAGTTCTATAATGTTCCTGTTCTGAGCTTCTTTTCAGCCATAGTTTCAGTTTCTCCCACCAAACCCAGTTACATCTGAGATTACAGAGTCTAAACCTGACAGCTCAGTCGGAGCGTGTTCTTCAGTCTGGAGTTCGGAGCGCTCGGAGCAGTTTACCCCGGGGAACAATCGCTTTAATATCACTACAGCTTTCCGAACAGAGAGCGAGGCTTTAAACAGAGCTGAATCCCTGACCAGCATCATAAACATAAAACTGAGGAAAAACACGGTCAGGGTAGAAGAGGAAAACACGGTCAGGGTAGAAGAGGAAAACACGGTCAGGGTAGAAGAGGAAAACACGGTCAGGGTAGAAGAGGAGCAGAACAAGAGAGGAGAGTGCTTATCTTCAGAAAACCAACCCACCCCCCAACAAAGACCCCCACAAAGACCCACCCCCCCCCCGCAGCTTCTCACACAGCCTGTTTGATGTTTTGGGAGTGTGTGTGTGTGTGTGTGTGTGTTAGAGCTGTATGGCTGTTTTAACTGTGTGTTTATTATGAACATGGACACACAGATTGTATTAAAATGAGTGTACTGCAGGCTGAATGGGTGGGGCTAAACTGCTGTAGGCTGAATGGGTGGAGCTAAACTGCTGTAGGCTGAATGGGCGGGGCTAAAGTGCTGTAGGCTGAATGGGCGGGGCTAAACTGCTGTAGGCTGAATGGGTGGGGCTAAACTGCTGTAGGCTGAATGGGCGGGGCTAAACTGCTGTAAGTTGATTTTTGTGACTTCACAGAAACAATTTATTATAAATAATAAATGTTCCAGCTTATGTGCATATATGGACTGTATGGACTGTATGGACATGGTAGGGGTTGGTATGCTTTAAAGATTGTTTGATAATGTCAACACCACACAAAATATTAAATAATATTGGACCTTTAAAATAATACAGTAATAATTATTGTTAAACATGATTAACGATTAGTCAAATTTACCTTAAAGCAGCAGCTGGAAAAAAAGTGTTCATACGTTCACACGCTGGTGTGTTCTTATATATGTTTGGGTTTCAAAGGGACATCTGCCTGTCTGTCTGTCTGTCTGTCTGTCTGTCTGTCTGTGCAGTTAAAGGTCAGTTATGGTGTTAGCACGTTGTCTGATTGTGTTCCGGAGCTGCAGCTGGCACCGGGGATGCTTTCCCCACAATCCTTTGCTGTGGAGTGACTCATATGCCAGACAGCAGGTAGTGTTGCTATGTGTGTGTGTTTGTTTAGCGCTGTTGCACACATTAACACAGCAGGAGAGATAACAGGGTCACCCAAACACAGACTCTGATTGGTTAATGACCGAGCATGCTCGGTTAAAGCCAGTAAGAAGAGTCATTGACGTAAAGGAACGAGATGTAAAAGCTGTAAAAAAAATGAATGTTACTTGGTTTATGTTTCATATTTTTGAAACTAAAAGATTAAAACAAGGATTAGGATTATAGGAATTCAAATTACAAAACATATATATTTGGGATGCATTATTATGACACACACACACACACACACACACACACACACACACACACAGCAACACTACCTGCTGTCTGGCATATGAGTCACTCCACAGCAAAGGATTGTGGGGAAAGCACCCCCGGTGCCAGCTGTACACAAACATATGTTTTACATGCATACATACACACACACACACACACACACACACATACATAATATATATATATATATATATATATATATACACACACACGTAGAACATTTGTATTACATGAAGATACATATGTATAATATATATTGGATGTATTATTACTATTATTATTATTATTACCATTAGGTTTTAGATAAAAACATAGTACAATCACAGCAGCACTGAAAATACTAAATAAAATAATGTTTCATTAGATAAAGGGCATCATTTTGTAGCTCTTTTTATTGATTCATCAAAGGCTTTTGACACAGCTTTAAACACTGGATTATCTGAAGACCCCATTCTGTGGTTTAAAAACGATTTATCTGGTAAAGATGGCCAAGGGTGTACCTCAAGGATCAATACTGGGGTCTCTGCTTTTTACTGTATATGTGAATAGTCTCTGTCATAATGTGCCAAATGCAATTTTTCATTATTATGCTGATGACACTGTCTTCACTATCTTCTACTGTTCAGCACAGACTCAAACCAAGCTTTGTGTAACTTTGATCTTTATACATTATACAGTACAGACTTTATAGATTTAAACTTGAAGGAAAGGAAAACGCCTTCAAATCGTCCGCCTGTCACCACTTTAAAGGCAAATGTGGTTGAAAATGTATCTAGATACAAATATCTTTGTTGAGGATTAGACAGTTCTTGACATTTTAGCCTAATATTTTGCATTTGGTGAAGAAAGTGAAGATGAACTTGTGATCTTTTTAGGAATAAGTCTTGTTTATCCTTTGAAGCTAAAATGAAACCTGTTTCTGCTACTTTTTTACCAGTAACTGATTACAGAGACGTCATTTACATGCACACACCTCTGTACTGCTTACACACATCAGACACTGTTTATCATGGAGCTTTAACATTTATTAATAACTGTCAGTGAATTACTCTCCACTGTGTTCTTAATGAAAGAGCAGCTTTGTCTTCTTTGACTACACGTAAATCTATACTTGGTTTATTACCTTCTTATCTGAGCAATTTTATATGTCAAAAAGAAGTCGGGAATTTTAGTCTGGGCTCTGAAAACGTGTGTTTTCTCAAGATTCCCAGCAAATGACCTGAATTAGGAGAACAAGCTTTTAGCTATTCTGAAATCTGTTACAGAAAGACTGAAAACTTCAGGAATGTGTGTCACTGAACATCTTTAAAACAGTCTTTAAATAGAGGAAGTGGTTAGAATTGTTGATCAGTGTTTTAAATGATTTATTAGGGTCTGTTGGTTCTTGAATTTTCTGTTTAATGACTTTAATGTGTTTTTTGTGGGAATAATTTATTATACGTTGCTGACTGTATTATATGTTGGCCTGGACACTCTTATAGCAGCGTGACGAATCAGGCTGGGTCGGACACACGCAGACGCAAGGATCAACTTTTAATGAAAACAGGAAAGTCCAAATTCACACCGCTAATACAGGCCAGGATCAACACCGAAAAACAGCAATACAATAAAATAAAATATTATATAATATAGTAATAATAATCACTGAGTGGTAGGAAGATCATATTTAAAGAGTCAGTAGGAAACAAGCAGCTGGGGCTTTTTTAATACTTAGGTGGGCTAGATCTCTGAAACCACTCACAACTGGCCAGTGGTTCTGACGTGCTAATCACGTGATTTGCTGTTGCATCATGGGAAGTAGAGTTTTGTAGGAGATCAGCCTCTGAAACGACCGAGCCGGAGGGAAGCCTGACAAAAAGAGACTTTAAATCTCAGAGAGATTTTTTACAAGTTAAATAATGTTAAATAAATAAATTAAATAATATATAAATAAGTTTAAAGTTTAAAATATTATTTTTATTATTATTATTATTATTATATTATTATATACTTTATTAAACAGATGGTTCTTCAAGAGTTCTCCAGTAAAGGTTCTCTACAGAATCATGAACACTCAAAGAACCATTTGCTTAAATGTTTCTTTGTATGATTAAATGGTTCTTCAGGTTGATGGAGAATGTGTTGTATATGGTTCTATACAGAACTTTTTTGAAAATGGTTCTATATAGCACCAAAAATGGTTCTGCTATTGTTACAAGCTTGATATCATCACAATGGCAGAACCCTTCTTGGTGCCATATAGAACCATATGTAACACATTCTCCATCAATCTGAGAAACAATTGTACCATGCAAAGAACCATTTAAGCATGCAAAGGGTTCTTTGAGTGTTCATGGTTCTATAAAGAATCTTTGTCTTTGCTAAAGAACCCTTAAAGAAGTGTAGGTATTTATATACACTTAAACCTATGGGAGATGTAATATCTCATTATTTCATACTCAGCTGTCAGTATAATCCTGCTCTAAAGCACTTCAGGCCTAAACCCAGATACTAATACTCTGTAGAGACGCTGAGTGGCTGAGTGCAGGTTGTAGCTACATGAGGTTAAAGACGATAACTAAAGCAACCAACAGCAGCGCTGAGCTGATAAAGCCTGCAGTACTATCCCAGAGAGAGAGAGAGCTACAGTTAATGGAGCACAGCTTTATTATTAACAGCTCTCTCGCTCTCTCTCCCCATGTGTCTCTCTCCCCATGTGTCTCTCTCTCTCTATCTGTATCTGTATTGGTACAGTTAATGGAGCTACACTCTGCAGATCTATAACAGGTTTAAGAAGACTACAGAAAGAGTGATGAAATTAGACGCTCTCCATTAATTCTCTCTCTCTCTCTCTCTCTCTCTCTCTCTCTCACACACACACACACACACACACACACTCACTCACACACACACACACTCTCAACGGTCCATTGTACAACCTCATTTCCAGAAGTTGGGCCGCTGTGCAAAATGTACATAAAAAGAAGGATGCAAAGATGTGCAAATCATTTAAACCCTTTATGAGAAAGATATGCCCATTTTGAATTTGATGCCCACAACATGTTTCAAAAAAGTTGGGACGGGGGCCTGTTTACCACGTTTAACACAGTTTCACCACCTACATTCTAACAGCACTCTGTAAGCATTTGGGAACTGAGGAGACACTGCTGTAGTTTAGAAAGTGAAATGTTTTCCTGTTCTTGTTTGATACAGAATTTCAGCTGCTCATCAGTTCAGGGTCTCCTTCGTCGTATTTTTCACTTCATAATGTGCCAAATGTTATCAGTGGTGACAGGTCTGGACTGCAGGTCAGTTTAGCACCCAGACTCTTTTAATACTGTTAATAATGCTGTTGTAATACGAACAGAATGTAGTTTGACATAGTCCTCAGTCCATCTTTAATGAACTCAGGCCCAGAGAAGGCGGCAGTGTTTCTGGGTCCTGTTTATATTTGGTTTCTTCTTTGCGTTTTAGAGTTTTAACTTGCATTTGTGGATGCAGTGATGAACTGTGTTCACAGACAGTGGTTTTCAGAAGTGTTTCTGAGACCCTGCAGTGATTTCCACTACAGAATCATGTCTGTTTTTAATGCAGTGCTGCCTGAGGGCCCAAAGATCACGGCCAGCAAATACTGGTTTTTGGCCTCGTCCCTTACATACAGAGATTTCTCCAGATTCTCTGAATCTTTTAATGTTATTATGTACTGTAGATGATGAAATCCCCAATTCAAAATTGGCATATATTTTTCAAAATGTGTTTATCAACATATGATATGTTCATCATTGCATTCTGTTTTTATCTGCATTTTGCACAGTGTCCTACTTTTTTTGGAAACTGGATTGTAACTCATTAAGCGTAAACATTAGGACCATCTACCGAATTCCATTATAACTGATATACACAAAATTATCAGCCAAGGAAACAAACTGCAGAAATAATCCCAGTTTACATTTATCCCATACTATAAAATGAGCCATAGAAATAGCTCCAGGCTTTAATCCCGTGTTATAAAATTAACCATAAAAATAATCCCAGTTATATTAATCCTGTGCTATAAAAACAGTTTGTGGGCAGCTAGTCGGTTACTGGTGTCTGATTAGCTGATTAGAGTGCGATGTTGCGCTCATTAGTGGACCCTCCGCCCACCCAGCCTGATTGCATGAAGCAGTGCAGCAGGGGCCCAAAGCCAGGCCTCGTTAAGCGTCGTTAAGCATCGTTATGCTCCTTAACGCTCGTTAGGTCGCTCTTTAATTGCCCGGAAACACTCAGCCACCTCACAGCCTGCAGTGACCTCCTACTGACCTCACACGAGGGGCTCTCAGACAGAGAGAGAGAGAGAGAGAGAGAGAATGTTAACATTAGATTTAATTAATATTATTGGAGGTTGGGCTGTTGATCAAATCTGAACCTGAATGTTGGTTGAATGCAAATCAACTTTACTTATAATACAAATATAGTTATAGTTATTATTGTTGTTATAATTGGACAATATTGTATCTGATCTAATCACATCACAGAATCTACCTTACTGAACTGCACTGACAGAGAGAGAGAGAGAGAGACGAAAAAAAGGAGATGAGAGGAGAAAGGAGAGAGATGAGAGAAGAGAGAGATGAGAGGAGACAGGAGAGAGGACGAAAGGAGAGAGAAGTGAGAGGAGAAAGGAGAGAGAGGTGAGAGGAGAGAGATGAGAGGAGAAAAGGAGAGAGAAATGAGAGGAGAAAAGGAGAGAGAGATGAGAGAGGAAAAAAAGGAGAGAGATGAGAGCAGAAGGGAGAGAGAGATGTGAAAGGAGAGAGAGGAGAGGAGAAAGGAGAGACAGATGAGAGAAGAAAGGAGAGACAGATGAGAGGAGAAAGGAGAGAGAAATGAGAGGAGAGAAAAGGGAGAGAGAGATGAGAGAGGAGACAGATGAGAGAGAGGGAAAAAAGCAGATGAGAGAGACAGAGAGAGACAGAGAGAGACAGAGAGAGACAGAGGGAGAGAGCAGTGATGCTGAATTGAATCTTCAGGAGTGTCATGTCTCTCTCATTAGAGTCTCAGCAGGAAACACTCCAGACGCACACACACTCGTTTAAGCTGTGTGGTGGGGACTGCTCAGACTGACCACAGAGGGAGCTGGAATGTGTTCCAGCAGCTCAGCTCTCTCACCTGCTCACTGCGTTTAACCGAGATTTTATTTTTATTTTTGCGGGTTTATTTTTGGTTTTACTGCAGCTGAGTGACAGTTAAAGGGCCAATACCCTACATTTCTCTTCACTCTTAAAAAGATGGTTCTTTAAGGGTTCTTAAGTAAAGACATTGGGCCTCGTTCTCCAGCCGTTGTTAAGAAGAAATTCCTTCTTAAACCCACTTACGCAGTTTTGACGAAGACTCTGACTCACCAGTGTTCTCTTATGTGGGATTTGTTCTTAGGTAAGAACAGAATCTACACACTCAAGAACACAAAGGTGAGAACAGTTCTGCGCTTTAAGAACACGTCATGAATCTGACACAGACTTTTTCTTAGAACCTTTCTCAAGAACACACTAAAGAACAAACTTAGGAAGATGTTGGAGAATGAGGCCCAGTGGTTCTACATAGAACCATGAGCACTCAAAGAACCACTTTCATGCTCAAAAGGTTCTCTGCGTGGTGAAATAGTTCTTCAGACTGACAGAACCTGCTCTGTATGGTTCCATATGGAATCTTTCTGAATATGGTTTTACGTAGCACCAAAAATTTGATTGTGAATATGCAAATCTAGTAACAATAGCAGAACCTGTTTTGCTGCTATATAGAATCATATGCAGCACATTCTCCATCTATCTGAAGAACCATTTCACCATGCAGAGAACCATTTTAGCATGCAAATAGTTCTTTAAATAGATTCTATAAAAAACAGTCTTTACTAAAGAACCCTTGAAGAACCATCTTTTTTTTAAAGAGTGTAGTATTTAATTTTCCATCTGAGCTTCACTTATAACAACATTTCTGTAGTTTTATGTATGAAATTTATTTATTCAATAGCCTGCAGGCTAAAAGGGCGGGGCTAAACTGCTGTAGGCAGAATGGGTGGAGCTAAACTGCTGTAGCTGAATGGGTGCAGAAGAAAGAATGACAGTGAATGAGAGAGAGCAAGACAGAGAGCGAGAGAGTGAGCGAGGGACAGAGCGAGAGAGTGAGCGAGGGACAGAGCGAGAGAGTGAGCGAGGGACAGAGAGCGAGAGAGTGAGCGAGGGACAGAGAGAGAGAGAGTGAGCGAGGGACAGAGAGAGAGAGTGAGCGAGGGACAGAGAGAGAGAGAGTGAGTGAGGGACAGAGAGAGAGAGAGAGAGAGAGAGAGAGAGAGAGAGAGAGAGAGAGAGAGAGAGAGAGAGGGGATATTAAAGCTCTTCACTCTCCATATCATCTCATTACATAAGCGGCTGGTTATTTAGTTCTGCGGTAATTGCGGTGGGAATATCTGGTGACGTTCACGGAAAAAAAATGACTTTTCTCATCCAAATTGACTTTGGTCTAAAATGGTTAGAGATGACCAGTGGGGGCTGCACATGAGAGAGAAGAAAAGAAGGAGGGAGAGGCGGAGAGGAGGAGAAACTCCAGCACTGAGGCTGTAAAAACGAGTACATTAAACATTTTACAGTTCGTTTAGAAAACCTTTATTTCCAAACAAACCCAAAACTGCAGCACAGAGCCAAAAACACAGAAACCATACCTCAGTTTTCTATCCTGTAATATCCTGCAGGCCATTTTTGGTATTTCATCACTGCTAACATAGTGCTAATACAGAGTTAGCGTGAGCTGCCCTCACAGATCTTCAGGTGTGCTGCGAGTTCAATTCAAACTGACGAATACAGAAAATAATCCAAAAACAATCCGTCATTTGGAGAACATTCCGCTATTCCTGTAGTGAGCTTGATCACATCATCATATCGGTGTGGCAATTTAAAATCCTCTGATGTGATTTTAAGCACACGCCTGCATCTTTGTTTCACTGTTATGTTTAAGGAGGAGATAATTATCCAGAAAGATCGTTAACAAACGTTTAGTTGTCTTGACAAAGTCGGCTAATAACGATTCAGACGTTCCATTGATTTAATTGCATTTATATCTTAATTCCAGGCAGCTGCTACAGTGTTGCTAAGAAAGTTCCTATGATATTCCTGCTTGTTGTTAGGGTGTTGCCTGGTGGTTGCTAAGGTGCTGCTAGGCTGTTGCTGTGGTATCCTAGGTAGTTACTAAGGTGTCGCTAGGCTGTCGCTATAAAATCCCAGGTAGTTACTAAGGTGTCGCTAGGCCATTGTTAATGTACACCATGTGGTTGCTAAGGTGCTGCTAGGCTGTTGCTGTGGTATTCCAGGTGGTTGCTAAGGTGTTGCTAGGCCCTTGCTGTGCTATCCCAGGTTCTCGCTAAGGTACTGCTATACTGTTTCTGTGGTATGCCAGGTAGTTACAAAGTTGTTGCTAGGCTATAGCTGAAGTATGCCAGGTGGTTGCTAAGGTGTCACCAGGCTGTTGCTATGCAATCCCAGCTGGTTTCTAGGGTGTTGCTAGGTCATTGATATTCTATCCCAGGTGGTTGCCATCGTGCTGCTAGGCTACTGTAATGGTATCCCAGGTGTTTGTGAAGGTGTTGCTATGCCATTGCTATGGTTGGCAAGATGGTTATGAAGGTGTTGCTAGGCCATAGCTAAAATGCACCAGCTGGTTTCTAAGGTGTGGCTAGGCTATTGATATTCTATCCCAGGTGGTTGTTAAGGTGTTGCTGATATACTTGTATGATGATGACATAAGTGGAGTGTCCACAGAGTGAATCAGCGTTTCATATTTTGTAACTGGAATGACTCAGTTTTTTCAAGCCATCTTAATAACTCTCCATGATGAGGCGGCTGAACCCTGTTGGTTGAAACATAACGTTTGACGTGATGCGGTTTGCACTGATATGGATGTGAGCCGCTTTACGTTCTTCACATTCACAGTGTGATTTATTGTTCTTCTGCTGAAAAACTCAAATTTTCATCCACTTTTTTCATCAATGCGCCGCAAATGCCACAAAAAGGTAAGTGGTTACTACACCATTCATCTTCTGATGTCTTGACTTTTATTTGTAAAACAAATAAACATTTCATGACTTGTAGCAATTCTCCAAAACATTTGGCCTCAAAATAGACCAAAGGAGTCCACCAGACGCTCAGGCCTGACTGATCCAGAACCTGTCTACACCTCCACCAGATGCTCAGGCCTGACTGATCCAGAACCTGTCTACACCTCCACCAGATGCTCAGGCCTGACTGATCCAGAACCTGTCTACACCTCCACCAGATGCTCAGGCCTGACTGATCCAGAACCTGTCTACACCTCCACCAGACGCTCAGGCCTGATTGATCCTGGACCTGTCTACACCTCCACCAGATGCTCAGGCCTGACTGATCCAGAACCTGTCTACACCTCCACCAGATGCTCAGGCCTGACTGATCCAGGACCTGTCTACACCTCCACCAGATGCTCAGGCCTGATTGATCCTGGACCTGTCTACACCTCCACCAGATGCTCAGGCCTGATTGGTCCAGCACCTGTCTACACCTCCACCAGATGCTCAGGCCTGATTGATCCAGGACCTGTCTACACCTCCACCAGATGCTCAGGCCTGATTGATCCAGGACCTGTCTACACCTCCACCAGACGCTTGGCTGGGGTTCGTCCCAGATCTGTAATCCCAAACAACCTTAGAATCTCAGGGTTACACTGAACTATGTTTAACTCTGGCTCTGAGGTCGTTCTCTCTTGATTTGTTCATCTCTTCTTTAAACTCTCCTTCAAAAGTCTTCATATGTTTCATATCTAAATGCTCCGTTATCTTCATCACTACTTTCCAAACCCGCTGCAGCAGCTTCAGCAGCTGTAAACTCTCTGCACGCCGTTTCACATGAGTCTCCGATGTGGACTGAATGAAGAATGAAGGGTTTCCGGCGTGATGGTCAGTCCTTAGTGATTTCCTGAGTGTCCATCGGTCAGTTCCACGCAGAATGTAGATGGACACACAAATCCACCAGTTCCACACGGTGAGAGGCAGATGACGTGTCTCTTCATAGGCTCATAACTCCGGATGTGAGTGTCGTATGATCTCGTGATAAGATGGAATGGAAAGGGCGACGCTACAGATTCAGGAAGTGTTTGAACTGGATTTCTGAGCTGGATCATCACAAAGATACAGACACAGATATAGAGACAGAGAATTTGATGCGTGGGCGAGTTTGTGGACCCCAGAGGGTTAAGGCTAGCTGGCTAAGCAATCAGTCCTGCTTTGTGAGACAGATCCTGAGCAGGTGAATGAGGAATTCTGCACAGCAGGATTGGACCTGAAGATTCCTCTGAAACCATATAACAGCCTGAAACTGGAAGAGCGAGAGAAGCTGAAGTGCTCTCCTAACAGCAGGTGGACCTGCTTCTGTATGAGTGAGTCATCTCACCGCTCTTTGTAGTTTTGAGAAAATTGGAGAGTCTACCATGTCTGTGCGTGTGTGTGAGTGTGTGTGTGTGTGTGTGTGTGAGTGTGTGTGTGTGTGTGTGTAGGTGTGTGTGTAAGTGTGTGTGTGAGTGTGTGTGTATATGAGTGTTTGATGTTTAACAGTGCAGAATAAATTGGTGTGTGTTGTGGGTTTGATCTTCAGTGAAGCCTGGCTTTAAAAACATTCTCATGGCCATGAATGAAGCCAAGAAAAGCACTCAAGAACCAGCGACTGGGTTTCTCTGCTGCTTCTTTTTGACTTTTCTACTTTTACACTTCAGGATTGGAGACATTTCTCAGGTTGTAGACTTGAATGGGTCAGAACTCTATAGGCTTGGGTTACGAAACAATAACAACATAGAACAACAAATTGGTCCACAAGCTGTACCAAGTAATTGTTCTAAAATGTTTATGGCAATACATGCCGGAGATCAGTGGGGCCAATTTGGAAAGTGTTTAAAATGGATATGCACTACGGGAGACTAAAAACACCGCGGAACGGAGGTTAGAACCTCTTTTCCAATGTGAGGCAACATCTGTCTGGAAAACAGTGCTATAAAAGATCAGAGTGTTGCTGAATTGGTGAGAATCTGTTGGCAATCAGGCCTGTAATTTTCTCAGTGGGGGAGGGAGAAAAAGGCCAACACGGCCGATCCGGATCACAGCTGCCTTTAAATTCAGCTATAATGGTTCCCAACCAAACACACAGCCTTCAAAATGAATCCAGGCCATCTGAAGAGCAGAGGATCATGGTTTTAAAGTAAACTGTGTTCAAACTCCACATGATCATCTTTCACATCTGATCACAAAATACACAAACCAACCTCAGCCTAATAAGGTGAATGAAATCAGTCTGTTTATTAAAATTATCATGGAGGACTTCATCTACATTACAATATCAGACTTCACACATATTATCAAATAGGACTTTTATTCATTTTAACATATAGGACTTATTATTATACAGAACTAAGTGATATTACCATGTAGGACTTAACTGATATATATTAAGTCTTAAATGATACTATGATATTATCATATAGGACAATTGATATTATCATGTAGGATTAATTAGAAATCGCCTGAATTCATACTGACTGTAATGTGCTTGATGAAGAACTGCTGAAGTTCCATGTATAGTGGTTGTTTGAGGACACAGAGAACATTACATGTCGACTACGTCATTTGTTTCATTTATTCTGCCGTTATCTTTGATTCTGCACTTAAATTTGACAAACAAATCGACTCCATGGTCAGAGTGAGTTTTTACTAAATCAGAACAAAAGACCTGAAAACAGTCGTCACGCTTTTACTTCATCACGTACTGACTGTTGTAATTCTCTGTGTTTGGGAATCGGTCAGCCAGCCGGTCCAGAACGCAGCCGCTGGGCTCTTAAGGGGAATAAGGAGGAGGGAGAGCATCTCACCTGCACTGGCTTCCCTTCACTGGCCACCCGAATAACAATCGATTTTAAGATTGTATTGGTTGTTTTTAAAGCTCTAAATGGTGTTTCTCAGACTTACATCTCTGACTCTCTCCACTAAATCTAAAGGTGACGGAGCTTTTCCTGTGGAACAGTTTACCTGTCTATATAAAGACGCCGCCCACAGTTGATGTCTAAGTCTTATTTAAAAAACTCCAGGCTTTAAATCCTCTTAAATGGTTTTACAGTTCTTAGCTGCACATACAGGTAAATTCCTACTTCGATTTTATTTACTATTCTATTTGTTATATTTTTGGTGTGTTTATTTAAAATTGTACATCACTTTGTTTGACTCTTGTAATCTGGGTTACACGAACAAGGATTAAGCTTAAACCTTGATTTAATGCAAGTTTATCCATTAATTGTGTCGCACCAAACTTTAAACCTAATCAGGGTTACATTCAAACAATCATTTTGATCCTGGATTACTTTTACAGTAAATATAGATTAAATGTAATCCAGTTGCACCATTATGTTAACTCAGATTTCAGGAATTAAAATTTCTGTGGTTTAAATTTACAAAATGATTTTTTTTTTTTTAAACGGGTGTTCTCTGCAGAACAGAAGGACTATAAGGACTGTTCTAACTCAATCAATTATAGTTGAGGATTCTCCCCACAAGGGGGCGCTATTAGCACTCTTGTAGCTTTTATGTGCATCACTGAAATAGAAGGGAATAAACAGCAGCGGATCTCACTAATGCATGTTTTGCAGTTACACATTGTGTTTAAATGCGTTAAACAGCTGAAGACTGAATTCACTCCAGATAAGAAAACGATTTTGTTGAACTGGTTGATCTGGGATTATCAGCTTGGCAGATAGCTAGGTTAGCTAACAGGCTAAAGGGCTACTGTAATAATACTCTGTTTGGCTTCAGATTTAACTGTAAAGCTGCACAGAGAACAGAGTTTTAAAAATACTTTAATTCACATGACCAACATGTAAAATGTAAAATATACATTTTAAGCAGCCTTGTCAGTGCCGGCTAAACAGCGCCCCCTGACGACGCAGAGCCAGAGTCTAATAACGGACTGTTCAAATGTCTGAACTGGCTCTTTGAGAGCTGATTCTGATGCAGCTCTGCACTGTAAAAAATGGCTCATCAATTCAACCTTAAAAAACGACTTCACGTAGTTACAGACAACTGAACTAGATTTATTCAATTACGCTGATTAAAAAACTGTTCGTTTAATTATTTATTTAGGTCAAATAAAACCTGTTAACTTGTTACCATGAAGTATTTTTTTAGGTTGAGCTGACGAGCCATTTTATACAGTGTGCAATAGTTTTCACTCAAAAATAGAAAAGTAACTTACAGACAGTGATTAGTGTGGAGAGAAATGTTGTTGCTGTTTATTTATACTGACGATTCACCCTAAGTATCTCGGGGTCTTGTTGACGAGTGATGGGAAGAGGGATGGTGGGATCGGCCGCAGGCTGGGACAGGCTGCAGCAGTACTGCGGTCACTGTACCGGACTGTAGCGGTGAGGAGGGAGATGAGCCATAAGGCAAAGCTCTCTGTTTACCGGTCAGTCTACATCCCAACCCTCACCTGTGGTCATGAGCTTTGGGTAATGACCGAAAGAATTAGATCATGTCTAGATCATGTCGTCCCAGGAGCCCGCTGGAGGGATTATATCTCCAAGTTGTCCTGAGAGCGAGTTAGGATCCCCCAGAATAAGCTGGAGGAAGTTGTGGGGGACAGGGTCATCTGGGATTCTGCAACACCACTCGATTCAAAATAAAACCTAGTTAAGAAATCCTTGTGTAGCTCTGAACTCTGTTTAATTTAATCCTTGGTGCAGCCCACCCACAGTCTTTAAAATGTGCTTTAAAAATAGTGGACCTGGCTTGACTAAACTGGAGGTGTAGTTACCTGCTTTCAGAAACCCACAGGGGGCGCTATCATGCTCTATGACACATGTCCTTTAAACATTAATAATGTCCACAGTGAGCACAGAAAAGCCTCCTGGGATGTAATTTATTATGATAACGATAATACATCGTCACACTCCTCACCCTCGTGTGTGTGTTCATTCAGGGACATCGCAAGATGTTTTAAGTTGGGGGTGCTGTAATTTTAAGTGTGACGTGACCGAAGACGTCATGCGATATGATTTGCTATTTTTCATGACATTTTTTTTGGCTAATTTACATGACGTGTCACACAGTGGTATGTTGAGGAGAGAAATGATGATATTTACACATCACTGACACATCAGACTCTGCTCTATAGTTCTGGACGAACCATATTCAAATGACCTCAGTGGTGACCAATCAGATTGTTGATATGAGGCGCAGTAACCGATTGTGCCACGCCTACATTCACACCCTGAGAATTTACACGGAAACGCACTCTGGGTGGGACAGTGACGGTTGATAAAAGCGTCATTATTACGTTAGATGACCACTTAAAGTTTAAGAACACTGGGCCTCATTCGCCAGTATCTTCCTAAGTTTGCTCTTAAGTGCGTTCTTGATAAAGGTCCTGCGTCAGATTCATGACGTGTTCTTAAAGCACAGAACTGTTCTCACCTTAGTGCTCTTGAGAGTGTGTAGATTCTGTTCTTACCTCAGAACAAACCCCACATAAGAGAACACTGGTGAGTCAGAACCTTCATCTAAGTGGGTTAAACTACGTTCACTTAAACAGAGCAGCTACTGCAGATTTTAAAACATAAAAATACAAACTCCACTCAAACAACCACACATGGGTCTAGACTACACTCAAATTACTGTACAGTTTAGAATGTTTTATTAATATAATTATTTTTAACAGTTGCAATCCTGAAGTCGTGTCCCTATGTGCTGCAGGACTGAGTGTGAAATTGTGCAGACAGGAATATTGACCTGCAGAGACCGAGACAGAATCATAAGTGTTTCTCTTTACTGAGCTTTTGGAGGTCAGACTCGGTCCAATTCACAACTCTCTCCTGAACAAACCGGCATAATTAACTACAGTAATTACCCTCAGCAGCATGACGGCTCCGAGCACGAGGACATGAAAGACCCAGACAAAGAGAGAGAGAGTTATTACTCTGAAACTCAGGCGGCTAATTGTCTTAAACTCCACACCGTATGTTTTATGTACAGGTTCACTGCCTGCAGAAGGTTTGAAGACACCTACAGTGGTGCTTGAAAGTTTGTGAACCCTTTAGAATTTTCTATATTTCTGCATAAATTTGACCTAAAACCTCATCAGATTTTTAAATTGTAGATAAAGAGAACCAAATTAAACAAATGACAAAAATATTAGACTTGGTCTTTTATTTATTGAGGAAAATGACCCAATGTTTCAGATCTGTGCAGCAAAACAGGCCCAAACCATGATACTACCACCACCATGTTTCACAGATGGGACAGGGGTTTAATGCTGGAATGCTGCGTTTTCTTTCTCCAAACATAACGCTTCTCATTTAAAGCAAAAAGATCTATTTTGGTCTCATCCGTCCACAAACTATTACTCCAAAAGCCTTCCGGTTTGTCCATGTGATCTTTGCTGAATGTCTGCAGTTTGCTAATGCTCTTTTTGGAGAGCAGCAGCTTTTTCCAACCATGCCATGCACACCACTGTTGTTCAGTGTTCTCCTGATGAACAACATTAACATTAGCCACTGTGAGACGGGCCTTTAGTTGCTTAGAAGCTACCCTGGGTTCCTTTGTGACCTCACAGACTATTACACATCTTGCTCTTGGTGTGATCTTTGTTGGTCGACCACTCCTGTGGAGAATAATGGTGGTCCTGAATTTCCTCCATTTGTACACCGTCTGTCTGACTGTGATTGGTGGAATCCAAACTCTTTAGAGATGGTTTTGTAATCTTTTCCAGCCTGATGAGCATCAACAGCTCTTCTTCTGACGTCCTCAGGAATCTTGTTTGTGCCGTGATACACTTCCACAAACATGTGATAGATCCCTGATCTTCAAATAAAACCAGGCGGTCACTCACACCTGATTGCCGTCCCATTGACTGAAAATACCCGACTCTAGTTTCACCTTCAAATTATCTGCTAATCCTAAAGGGTCACATCCTTTTGCCACTTAAAGATCTGTAATACTGGATCATTTTCCTCAATAAATAAATGACCAAGTCTAATATTTTTGTCTCATGTATTTATTTTGGTTCTCTTCAGTGGCTATTAGTGTGAAAATCTGTTGTTTTAGGTCAAATTTACAAAGAATTATAGAAAATTTTAAAGGTTTCACAAACTTTCAAGCAGCACTGTAGCTCTCAAAAAGCTTTTAATAAAAAACGATAATGTTTTCTTTCTTGGGTTACAATTACGAACACTCTTAATTCCTTCTTAAACCCACTTACGCAGCTTTGACTCTGACTCACCAGTGTTCTCTTATGTGGGATTTGTTCTCAGGTAAGAACAGAATCTACACACTCAAGAGCACAAAGGTGAGAACAGTTCTGCGCTTTAAGAACACGTCATGAATCTGATGTAGACTTTTTCTTAGAACCTTTCTCAAGAACACACTTAAGAACAAACTTAGGAAGATACTGGTGAATGAGGACCAGTGTCCTTACTAAAGAACCCTTAAAGAACCATCTTTGTTAAAAGTGTAAGCATACTCTTCTCCCAACTTAGTTTGAAGAATATGTTTACGCTAGCTAATGTGGTTGTCCTCTCCAACCTTGGAACCACCCCACCTGCATGGAGGTGGTCCGAGTCCTATCTGGGGGGGATGCTTTTTTATCAGGTGACTTGCAGATTCTCCACTGGTGCCCAACAAGGCTCAATGCTTGGTCCCCTTCTCTTTACCCTCTTAACTTCCTCTCATGGCAATGTAACATCTTCTCATTACTGTGCTGATGATTCAACTAATGCTTAGGTAGTATTGGATGGTCAATCAGTGCTCTCAGCTCTTTTTCCAAATCTGACTCGCTAAATCCTCTGGGGTCTGAGGTCATTTTCTTGACTTGTTCATATCTTCTTAAATCCTCATTTAAAGTCTCTTCATATAACATGATCCTCATATGTTTCATATCTAAATGCTCCGTTATCTTCATCACTACTTTCCAAACCCGCTGCAGCAGCTTCAGCAGCTGTAAACTCTCTGCACGCCGTTTCACACGAGTCTCCGATGTGGACTGAATGAAGAATGAAGGGTTTCCGGCGTGATGGTCAGTCCTTAGTGATTTCCTGAGTGTCCATCGGTCAGTTCCACGCAGAATGTAGACGGACACACAAATCCACCAGTTCCACACGGTGAGAGGCAGATGACGTGTATCTCAGCCCCTCTTCATAGGCTCATAACTCCGGATGTGAGTCTCGTATGATCTCGTGATAAGATGGAATGGAAAGGGCGACTCTACAGATTCTGGTACTGTCTGAACTGGATTTCTGTGGTTTAAACAGAGAATTTGACGTGTGGGCCAGTTTGTCGACCCCAAAGGGTTAAAGACAAAAGTGGACCTGATGGCAGTGGTCAAAACTTGATCTGTACCTTGAGCCATTTAGGCTTTAAATAGCATCTCAAAAAGCAGCTTAAATGCAAATATCGACCTGCCATCCTTCAAGATAACCATCAAGACTCTTCTTCCCTGACCTGGACCGTAATGGTAGAGTGAACCTCTCTCAGTCCAGTGCAGTGTTGGGGTAGTTCATCTATTATTAATGACGAACTGCTTCTCTCAGACTGTAATGAAAAACCCACAAACTCATCAGTAGAAACAGCTCAAAGCAGCTGAGATAAACTGTGTGAATAAGCTGTGAATGTTACAGAGCCGTCTGTGAATGTAAATGGAGTCTGATCTGACTGTCCTTCAGCACGCAGATCTATCCATCAGTTTCATATTAGTGTCCTCAGATGAACAGTCTTTTGCACATCTGTTCAGTCAGTCTGAACAGATGTGCAAAAGAACAGCACGTCACGCTGCTTCACGAGGCTCATCCAGAGGTAAACACTCATGACCGCCAACGAACGCCAGTCGCTCCCGGAGGATCAGCTTCATCTTCACCAGCATCACAGGAGCCATCATGAAGCTTCACTGACTGACAGCTGGGCTCATCACCCAGAATGTGTTCCAGCCGTAAAAAGGGCGCGGTCACTTCTTTGGTTCGTGTCCTCGGATTCTTTAAACTCTGCTTTCAGTCTTTTAACTGTTCTTTGACGCTGCAGCCTCGTTCTCCTGCGGCCGCGTTCGGACATTTCTTTAGAAATCTCATCAAACACGGAGGGTTTTTGGTGAGTCTCTTGTAATTTTTTGGTACAAAAACATCAGCCTAAATGTTTACGAGTCTTATTAGCGCGAAATTATGACTAATATGAAGTTAGATTGACGTAAAAGCCGCATGAATTCCGATCTGGTTGGTTCAGTGTGTTTATCTGTGTCACAAATGAAGAAAAAGATCAGATTTGGGCCACTTTTACCTGCAGTGTGAACAAAGTCAAACTGCAACGTGATTAAAAGAATTTAAACTGTAAAGCAGGGATTTTTACTTTCCACTGAAAAGTAACACTGAAAATCAAAATTAAAAAAGAAACAAGGTGTCCTTAACCTGTCAACGACAGCGCAACATCACTTGGCCAAGTAAGAGAGCTGGAGACGAGAGAGAGAATCAAGGACACAAATCGGTCCTTCATACAGTTCAGTCTCTCAGGTCGATGCTCATGTGTGTGTGAAAGCATCTATATTTAAACATTCGTGATTTATAATTCATGAACTTTCCACACAACCAAAACCAATACGCTTCAAAATCAATGAGTTTCAGCTCAGCCTGCAACTGCATCCCACGTAAAATACAAGCGGAGAACATTTCCACCACTCTGAGGTGCAGCGTGGCTGGACAGGTGGGTACGAGTGTCCCCCAAACTCAGTATACTTTAGCCGACTAACTAAAGGATCTAATTCTGGTCTAAAAGTCTTATGTTAAAAAAAAGATAAACATGATCAAGTGTGAATCACAACAATCACTGACTGGCTTTACTAAGCTTTATGCTTTTACACTAATTCAGATCATGTCGAGCTGAGATGATTGGCAATTTAAAAAAATATAAACTGGAGAAAAACTGTGCACAAATACTGATATTTTAGATTTATTTTTCTTTTTTTTTACAACCAGAGGTATTTTACAGTAAGATTCAGTAGAATCTAGGACAGATTTCATGTGCACCAGAAGGGGGCGACAAAGCATTTAGTCTGAGTTTTACAGATAAAGAAACAAGGTCTTGAAAATGTAAACATTAACAGTGATGGTGTATTTCATGCTTGTAGCTGAAGCAGAGGCTCACACTCCAGTTCACACACAGCTACGAGTTAATGTTGAAATTATTAGCAGAACGGGCCGTTACCCAGCGTCCGCATCTCTGAGCCGCGTTTTTATCAGTGACTGTAGAGGGCGCTAGCAAGAGGAAATAACAGCAGAGTAAACACTGCCATACGCAAAGGAAAGTGCTGGTTGTACGAGTGATTAGACAAACGTGAATCCTTTTCTCTCCACAGACACCAGGGATGAGGGAGGGTGTTTTAAGTTGGGGAGCTGAAATTTTAAGCGTATATACGTGACATTAACGGTGACGTCACGCAAAATGATTCGCCTTTTTTCATTTTAAATTTTTGATCATTTACATCAGACAGAGCGTCATAATGTGGCAAAACATGACATTACACCCTCATAACTGACACACTAAACCACTGACCCTTACCCTGATTTCTCTGCTCTCTCCTTCTGGTACAACTTTATGCAAATTCGCTGAGTGACGACGCCCAATCAGATTGTTGATGTCTGGAGCGGCAACAATTGTGCCGTGCCTACAGTCGCAGACTTGAAAAATATTAATAAAGAAAATACTCAAGAAGGAGTAAATAAGCACACACTTAAAGATGGTTCTTTAAGGGTTCTTTAGTAAAGGGAATGGTTCTGTTCAGAACCATGAGTTCTATATACAACCATTTCATGCTTAAATGGTTCTTTGCACGGTGCAGTGGTCCTACATGGCACCAACAAGGGTTCTTCTATTGTATACAATTTTGACATAGAGCCCTTTTTGTTGCTATATAGACCCATTTCACCATTCGAGCAGAGCTGCAGTTTCTAGGTTATGAGGGACCAACTGGGTGAACCAGTCTGCTACAGCGCCACCCTGAGGCAGAGCAGTGCTGCAGCTCTAGTTAGTTAAGAACACCAGAGACAGAAGCTGATTGTGGGGGAAGCAGAGAAACAACGAGCCTCACTGAGTCTGGATTTGAGCCTCTGTTTTTCCCTGAACAGACAGCAGAACGTCATTAGTTTATTTTCAGGGACCCTCAGAATTTGGATTGAGACATTCAGGGGGTTAAAGAGTTTAATAAGGGACTCCAGCACCCCAGAGGTCACCCTGTATTTTGCCCATTGATTAGACTAGATCAGAAGTTCCCAACCTTTTCTATTTCTATGGGCCACATCGATCAACGAAGCCGGTCAAGTTTGCAGGATTTTCTAGCAACAACATAAAAAAATAGCCAAGCATTTTCTAATCCAATGAAAGTGTTGCTAATGAAATGCTGAAGAAATTAAAGTTGTGAATTTGTTTGGCTTCAAAGCTTCATTTGAAAAGACCCGATCAGGTGTATAACTGATCTAACACATATAACTGGCACACCAAACACATTTTTTCGATGGTGAAAGAGCCACAAATATTAGATTTTTTGCGAACTTTCGCCGGAGACCAGGGGCCGTATTACAGAAAACTCTTAAGTCTGAGATCATATCTGCTTTGTTGTCATGGCAACTTCAGTTAAGACTGAATTTAGGACAGAAGCCATTACAGAACAACAGCTCTTAGGTCTATAATCTTCTCTTATTTCCAGATGAGAAAACGGTTTTACAGAAACATCCTAAATATTTTCTTAACTTTAAGATAAACTCCAGAGCGTCTTAACGTCTGTTTAACCGTCTGTTTCTATTGGTTTATGCTGTGTCAGGCAGCTCAGTCAGGAGCTCGGCTAAAGCGTTTGGGAAATGGAGACTGAAACTGGGGAGCGGCGACGTTCTGATAAACAGCAGGGGGCGCTCTCACAGTATTCACAACTTACAGAACTACATCACACTTTAGTTCTGTTTGACCTTTTTTACACCAGTGGCTAATGGCAGCTAGCGTTAGCTGTCTGACTGACTAACTTGATTACGTGTTTACGTTTCAGCTGTGTGTTTATGGTCAGTTGCTAGGTAACAGACATGACAGTTGGTTGTCGACTTCAATCTAGTAAGTTAAGATTTCCTATCCTGAGATAAGAAAAGATGCTGTGAGAGAAGATAAGAGTCCTAAATTAAGGTCAGATTTGCTTCTGTAATACGAATGTGTGAAAATCTTATCTTGACCTGTCAGATCTTAATTTAAGACAAAAAGAATTTTCTGTAATACGGCTTCTGAACTCGCTGACCAATCAGGGTCATCTCTTATGTTGCCGTGGCGACAGCCAAGCTGACAGAGCAGCTGCGTCTGAGCGACCATAACTTTTTGACAAATGTCAGACGGATTAGTTTGTCCTCTGCTTCCTCATGGGCGCTGTTAGCATCTCAAAAAGCAGCTCAAACCGAGTTACAGGCGTCTGAGTTGAATCCAAAAGCTCTCCTAAAGTTCCGTCTCCCGAATAAGTGCACCTTTCACTTCTCCAGCATGGAAGAAGCCGAGTCTGTCAGTCTGTCTGTTCTGTGAGGAGAGAAGGAGCTCTGTGTCACCTAAACACTCTGCATGTGTGTGTCTGTGCTGTGGTGCGATGAGGGACAGGGATGCAGCCTCACTTCCTACTCTAAGATGCAGGGGCGTGGCTACAGAGTCTCCACCCACAGACTAAAACTGTTTTCATTTAAAAATTCATTTTTCATTAAAACTCCACTTTAAAAAAAAAATCAAAAAATGTTCATTTTTATAAGTGAATACAGAGGTTGGGGGGTTTGGAGAGAATTTTGTTGGACTCGGGTCGCGTTCGGACTCAAAACTTGATGTGGGTCAGGTTGGGTCAAAACTTTGCCAGGCTTGAGTCAGGTTTGGACTTTTTTTGTCAGCTTCAGGTCGGGTTCAGACTCAAAACTCGATGTTGTGGTTTGGGTTGGTTTGGTCAGAATTTCATGGGCCTCAGGTCAGATTTAGATTCTAAACTTGAGGCGATTTGGGTCGCGTCTGGACATCATTTTTTAGGCTAAGATCAGGTTTGGACTTAAAACTTGGTTAAGTGGTTTGGGTCGGGTTTGGTCAGAATTTTACCCGGCTCAGGTCAGGTTTAGACATAAAACTTGACAAAATGGTTCACAATGAGTTCAGACAAACTTTTGCTGGGCCTGGGTGGAGCTCTGACTGAAGCTTGATGCTGTGTGTCGAGTCAGACTGTATTCGGGTTTGGCCCAAACCGTCGGGCCTGGTTAAAGCCCTCACACACACACTCACTCGCAGAGAGACGTCAGAGAGCAGAGTTACTGCAGAGCGTCAGCTCTGACCATTTGACTGACAGCTGGTTTGATTGGAGAGAGATTTCTTTCCTCTAAACACCTGGACTGCTGCCGCTACCCAGACTGCTCAGCGTGTAGGCGGCCGAGTTGTGAGTTTCCTCCGAGGCTGAACGAGTCTGCAGTGTTTTACCTGCTAATTTTAGCTCTTACACCTTCACACTGAGCTGCTCACTGCGTCAGCAACAAACACGGAACACAGAGCAGAAATAAACAGAAATAAACGTCCTCCTCCTGAACGGGCGGACGAGCTCTGTCTGAGAGACGGCGGGAAAACTGGAAGGCTGAAATTTTCCCAGATGTCAGATCTGAGGCTGCAGCGCTGCATGACTGATAGGAGGCATTAACAGGTGTAACGTCAGGAGCGTCTCTGAGTTATTCTCAGGTACACACTGACTCACATCTGCACCCACTGCTGATGGAGAATGTGTGTGTCTGCAGGTTTGTTTTTCTACACTTTCAGGACAAAAAGGAAAACAACAGAGCTGACATACAAGTCAACGTAAACATCATCATACATACCCGAGGGGTACTTCATATATTCCACTTCAGATTACGCATTACATATTAAAAATTATAACCTGTAACCTAATCCAAAGAACTGTTATTTTGGTCAATTACATTTAGAAACTATTTACATAAAACAGACACACAAGCCATATGTAATTCTGAGACCCTGTGCTACTCAGATATGGCACTATTTGACATGAAAGTGCTGAAAGATATGTTTTATATTTCGCTGCTGTAGGAACAAAACCTCATATCTCCATCTTTGTCCTTTCAGTTTTTAACAAAATTTGAAAATGGCTTTTGCCCTTTATATTCTGTGTAAATTTTATGATGAACGGCCCAAAATGACTTGGAAAAATGTCTGGTTCCATTGACTTACATTAAGAGTATTTTTTTCCTTCTCCTGTAAAGTTACCACTTTGGAGATACGGTTTTGTTCGGACAGCAGCGATATATATATATATATATATATATATATATATATATATATATATATATACATATATATATACACACACACACACACACACACACACATATATATATAAAATGATATCTTCATGAATTTGGCCATTTTTGATCAAAAATTCACTTTGCAGCTGCTAATTTCTTTTTATTCTTGCCTATATAGTACATACTCAAGTACGTTTTCAAAAATTGTTAGATTAGAGAGTTTGTGAACTAAAAATGCAATAAATTTGATTGTGCTTTACAATATAATTTATTACTGAGCATTAGGCGGCCATGTTCTTTAATGATTTTCCGTCCTCCTGGATCCACGCTGAGTGCTAAAACTTTGATATCCTCGTTGAGGGCAAGATAAGAACTTTTATATATCAGTCATAATAATTACTAATCAAATGTTCATAATACTGGAAACCGACTGAACTTGGAAGATAAAACGGACTATTTATTTTACGCTCAAAAATGTCTACATAGAACCATATACAACACATTCTCCATCAATCTGGAGAACCATTTCACCATGCAAAGAACCACTAAGCAAACAAATGGTTCTCTGAGTGTTTATAGTTCTATAGAACCACTTTCTTTACTAAAGAATCCTAAAAGAGCCGTTTTTTTAGGAGTGCACCAAAGTTTTGCCTTAATAGTGATTTGGCAACTTTCTTTACCAAACGATTGTTAAGATCACATAATGGTTCTGCAGCTCGTGTAAATCTGCTCCTCACTCTGTTATTTCTGCGCTCTGGGTTCTGTACGTTCTTGATTTCACTTAGAAAATCAGCAAAAATGTGGCGCCCAAACGGTTGCACACGACTATATGACCTCATGTCCCGACACTGCATAAAAACGAGCGTGTGAGTGTGTGAGCCTGGATGAGTGAACACTGATGTGAGCTGCACGCTCGCCTGCTCACTATCTCAGCCCTCAGGTGCTGCTGGCCGTCCTTCCCTCCCAAAATGGAAGCAACATGTGCACATCTCCAGTTTAGAGCCTCTCCTGCAACGAGACTTCCTGTTGTGCCTCCTAGTGGTCAAACATGGTAACTAGCGGCCTTGGCGGGTCCTGGTGATCTGCTGCCCTGAAGAGTTTAGTTCACATCACGACGCCACCAGTTTCGTTTAAGTTTGTAATTAAAGGAATAATTCGGCAAAATAATCTAATTTAAGCGATTTAACGCTTACGCTAGAAGCAGTCAGTCAGACATGCTCGGCGTCTGACGTGCTTTTCTCTAGCTTATGAGACCAACACCGAACTTGGACTGTCACCCAACTCATCTCCGTAAACACATGGAAACGTGAACTTATTTTCTTCAAAAATCTATCAAAAAACTACATAAATAAGTTAAGAGTGCTGCTGTGTCACTGCGCAGGGATCACGCTTGTTAAAGTACAGCTAAGGCTTCATAACTGTAAGACAGCTAGCTGGACGCTGCATTTCAAACAAACATAAAGCCACGAAATGAAGTGTTGCGTTCCATTTTGCATAAACAGTGAGGAGCTTTTTATGTGAATTTTCCGTTCCACCTTAAATGCTGCAGCAGATACCAGAATATAACTGATGCACCGTTTAAGGTGGAACGGAAAATTCCAATATGAACCTGGTGAGTAAAAATCCAGCTTCACAAATTCATATTAATTACAGAATCAAATCTGATTTCATTTTATTTTTTTATCTTATTTTACAGCATCTTATCTCCAAATCTTAACCTACTCAATTGAAGTCAACAATCAACTGTTATGTCTGTTTCCTAGCAACCAACCGTACACACACAGCTGAAACGTAAATACGTAATTAAAATAATCAGGTTAGCTATCCAGACAGCTGCTGTTACTGATGTAAAACAGATCAAACAGAACTAAAGTGTGATAAACTGCAAGTAGTGAACACTGTGAGAGCGCCCCCTGCTGTTTATCATAGCATCACCGCTCCCCAGTTTCAGTCTCCATTTCCCAAACGCTTTAGTCGAGCGCGCTAACGTTACTCCACCTAATAAACAGACGCACCGAAAGCGGATTGGAGTAACTTCACCTACTGCACCTGTAACTAGTAACAACTAACTAACACACAGCGACAAGCGCTAAACACTGTCGCCTTAGTTCAGATCCAATCCAGAAACACGCTGCCATGGAAACACGGACGCTGGACTTTTACATTCCATGGAAAAATGATGTATAGAAGAGAACAAAGTTTATTGCAGTTTTTACAAGTGAAAATTAAAAGCTGAAAACAAAAAATCAATTTTTTAGTGCCAATTTGCTGAACTTTCCCATTTTATATTTTATTTATATTTTATCGCGTCACCTGAATGTGCAGCTTTTTTGTTTTTAACCCCCTAACAAGCCATGCCCCCCCTCCCAACAGGCCCAAAGGTTTATTACACACTCCTATGACCTAAGAACAGCTCTGTTAGTTTGCCTTGACGTCCCTGTAGTTACTGAATAATACGCCTCAGTATGTAATAAGCCTGAGAGTGTAAGGGGCTAATAAAGCACCCCGACAGAGCTGCTGCTTCACGGCTGCAACAACAGAAAACTCAACGCTCTGAGCTTTTATAGCGTCCCGGCTGTCCGACGCTGTGGGGGACAGAGGCCAAAGAGCTGAGCCAGCCAAACTTTCAGCATCTCCCCAAAACGGTACCAGAGTCTGATCTCATCAGTCTGACACAGCTGGGCAGTCAGGAGGAGGAGCAGCTCTGGAGCTCTGATCCTTTACAGAGCTGAGAATGACTGATGACTGATTCTTGAAATCTGACTATTTACATCTACATCTCTTCTGCTTTAGCGACACTCTGAGAAGAGGTGACATGAAGCTCGTAATGAGCCTTAGTCTGTATGTTTCAGTGTTTCAGTAAAAAGCTTCAGCTTGAAGCTTCACTCTGAATACTGGAGGGATCAAACAGGATCGTTTTCAGGCTGGTTTAAAGTGTCCAGTGTCGGGGCTCTTCTAATGCTCTCTGTCCACTGGGTCCACTTAAGAGCAGCATAGTATCTAAACGCTGCTTCTCCATGTTTAGCTTTACCTTCAGCAGGACTGACTGACCAGTTCCTAATGATCTGAGAGTTCTGCTCAGCTCATATTGCTGCAGCAGGTCAGATAAATACGCTGCTGCTGACCATTAAGACGTTTATAGAGCAGTAACAGCTCCTTAAAGTCTATTCTGAACAGACTGGTAGTGTAAGGGTTTAAGAACGGGGTTGGGGGGGACTCTAGTGAGACTCTGGCAGCTGCATTCTGAATCAGCTGAAGCTGTTTGTTGTGGTGTCTTTTTTGGGAGTCCAGTTAGGCGACCATTACAGTGATCAATCCTGCTAGAAATAAAGGCGTGGATGAGGTTCTCCAGGTCTGCTTTAGTCAGAACGTCTCTGATCTTGTTGATGATAGATGATAAAAGAAGATGATAAAAAGCTGATTTAGTTACTTCTTTGACACGACTGATAAAACTGAGATCAGAGTCCATCAGTGCACCAAGGTTACGTACTAGTTCTTTAGATTTTAGGGCTCTTGAGTCCAGACAGGCAGCCAGGCAGAGCCTCTCACTGCTATTCCTGAATTAAATAATGTGTCTTTTCTTATTCAACTGCAGAAAGTTCTGTTCCATCCCAGTTAGTGATGAGCTCAAGACAGCTGGGAGTGAAGGGGAGCACAACTGTTTGGGGAGAGGGCTGAGTACACGCCTCACTTTACTTACAGCTGACAAACAACTTCCAGGCTCTTATAACCTGTTATTAACACAGTGTTCTGTTAACAGTTTTTAATGCGTAATATGCATGGCTATAAAGTGCAATGCATATTTAAAGCCATGTTTATGATGCCTTATGAGTGGATTATAACATGATGTGAATATGTTCATAGGTCCTTATAGACACAGAAAGTATCAGTGTGATTTCCTGTTGTTTTGTTTTGAAAGTGATTCCTCTAACTCAGACCGTGTGTTGTGGAAAATTTCTCTAAGAGCTGTGATGTGATGTGATTTTTGCACGTCGCCCAGTTTTAGTTCCCATGTAGAGCCCTACAGTCAGAGAGGCTCTCTGATGGAACCGGAGCTGATGGTGGAGGAGATCTGGGAGGTGCGTGTGAGGATGAGCTTCAGGCTGTGAGTCTCAGTGTGGCTCGTTCTCGTCTCTCAGGAGGGAGCTGTGCTATTTAGCCATGTGCTGACTCTAGACATGCGATCTGCAGCAGTGAGTGTGTTGGTGGAGGCTCAGACGGAGCTTTTTGTTTTCAGCTCAGGAAAATAACATTTTGTTATGTTAAATCGTTGTCATAACTTAACAAATCACAGTTTAGCTACTGTTCTCACGCCTTAGTAACTCACGGCCATGCATTATATAAATATATATGTATGTATATATATATATATATATATATATATATATATATATATATATATATATATATATACACACACATACATACACAGACACTCATATTCAAACATTTTAGAGATCTTTCTGATTGTAAGCACAGCAGAATTCCAGCTGTCTGAGTTCTGCTGAAACGCCGTATTTAAAGTTCGATGCTTTGTGCTGGTGAGAGACATTAAAGCTCTTTGCTCTGAGTAGCTGCTCTGCTGGAGCACAAAGAGCTGCTTTTGTATGAGTGGAGCAGGAAAATCTACACATAAAGAGAACAAACTCACAGAGCAGCGTTCCACTCACCCTTCAGCTCAGATAAATCTCGGTTACGTTACTCTGCTGTGACACGTTTCCATTACAGACGATCCTTCATGTTCTGTAAACGCTGCAGGAAACACTTCTGCACAGACGGCACTCACGACTGCTGATCTGTGTCAACGGGAAAGCTTCATTACTTCATTCTGCACTGTGATCTACATCACCAGACACATCAGCTCAGAGCTGCGCTACACCCACTGGCCACTTTATTAGAAACACCTACTTCCACTAGCTGGCCAATTTACTAGAAACACCCACGTTGTGCTTCCACTAACTGGCCACTTTATTAGAAACACCCACCTTGTGCTTCCACTAACTGGCCACTTTATTAGAAACACCTACTTCCACTAACTGGCACAATTTATTAGAAACACTACCTCGTGTTTCCTCTAACTGGCCACTTTATTAGAAACACCCACCTTGTGCTTCCACTCACTGGCCACTTTATTAGAAACACCTACTTCCACTAACTGGCCAATTTATTAGAAACACTACCTCGTGCTTCCTCTAACTGGCCACTTTATTAGAAACACCCACCTTGTGCTTCCACTAACTGGCCACTTTATTAGAAAGACCCACCTTGTGCTTCCACTCACTGGCCACTTTATTAGAAACACCCACCTTGTGCTTCCACTTACTGGCCACTTTATTAGAAACGCCAACCTTGTGCTTCCATTCACTGGCCACTTTATTAGAAACGCCAACCTTGTGCTTCCATTCACTGGCCACTTTATTAGAAACGCCAACCTTGTGCTTTCACTCACTGGCCACTTTATTAGAAACGCCAACCTTGTGCTTTCACTCACTGGCCACTTTATTAGAAACGCCAACCTTGTGCTTTCACTCACTGGCCACTGCTCAGCGTACTTCATATATCCACTATTCACACACTATATATACAGTTTTCTCAGCTTCAGTGCAAAATTAAACCTTCAGCCACCTGAAATGTCTTGGCTGATTGATCGCATGTTGAAGACAAATTAGCCAAACCATCTTTATAAAAATGAGCAAATCTTAAAAATCATACCCTATAAAGAAGTCATCTGCTCAGTCACAGCGAGGGTCATAGTACACAGCAGTGGGTGTAAACTCCCCGCAGCCTGATTGGCTCAATATGAGTCAGACCTGTTTTAATGAGAAAATACAGAATAATTAAAGATCAGCCCACAGGTTCGATCTTCAGCTCACAACAGAGCAATAATCAGAGTGACTGAGTCATTAAGGCACAATGACTTAACACACATTACTGAGTGAGAGAATGTCACACTTTTGTTTTTATTCTGTGTCGGGGCACGGGGACACTCTGTAGTTCTACAGTTACAGACTGTAGTCCATCTGTCTCTCTGATACTTTGTTACCCTGTTCTTCAGTGGTCAGGACCCCCACGGACCCTCACAGAGCAGATACTATTTGGGTGGTGGATCATTCTCAGCACTGCAGTAACACTGACGTGGTGGTGGTGTGTTAGTGTGTGTTGCGCTGGTCTGAGTGGATCAGACACAGCAGTGCTGCTGGAGTTTTTAAACACCTCAGTGTCACTGCTGGACTGAGAATAGTCCACCAACCAAAAACATCCAGCCAACAGCGTCCTGTGGGCAGCGTCCTGTGACCACTGATGAAGGACACTGAAGAGGATGACCAACACAAACTGTGCAGCAGCAGATGAGCTATCGTCTCTGACTTTACATCTACAAGGTGGACTGACAAGGTAGGAGTGTCTAATAGAGTGGACAGTGAGTGGACAATGCTTTTACTGGATTTATAACGCTAAACAAGTAAATGTTATATTTCTCTGTAATGTTAATTCAGGTCCAAATGTCTA
Organism: Colossoma macropomum; assembly: GCF_904425465.1. Lineage (NCBI taxonomy): Eukaryota > Metazoa > Chordata > Actinopteri > Characiformes > Serrasalmidae > Colossoma > Colossoma macropomum. The sequence continues at coordinate 36,095,334 of NW_023494798.1, forward strand.
CATTTTACAAACATTTATGCATCAGCAGAAACATATGTATCTATAAGTAATAAGAGTTTCTAATAAAAAAAATGATTAGTTTTGCCCTTTCAGTAAAAAAAGGAAAGCTTTTATAAATGTCTTAAAGGGAAATTCCACCAATTGGTCAAGACATAATCAGAGCGGTTCAGAGTGGTTTGGTGTGAAACGCTCTGTTCTAGATAAACTTACCGAGTCAGAACTGTTCACAGTGGTGGTGATAGGAACCAGACGTCCACCTCTAAAAGCTCCCTCACAGAAAGTTCCTACATGAAATGGTTATGAATTCACTGCCTGATGACTGAGACACTGTTTTATGATAGTTTAGAGAACTTAAACTCCATTCATGGTGGAGGGATACATGCAGGGCGCTGTGAGGTAAAATAGTCCCAAAGAAAACTTATTATTTCAGATTTTCCACTATTTTCCATCATCAACATTCCATATAAACTCAGAAGACTCGTGTAGGTTCACTGGTGGTTCTGGATAGTAAATAAAATGTCTATATCTGTGTTGTAGTCATGGCGACCCCTGGTTCCTATCAGCACCACTGTAAAGACATCTGAACCACTTCACACCAAAACACTCTGAATCTCATATATACGTTCAGACTCAGACAGCAGAAGCAGCCGTGGAGAAAAACAACACAATCACCATCATTGACTGTGAGAGGTGGAGGGTGGAGGCTGTTGAAATGCTGGTCGTATGGAGGGAGATAGTTCAGCTCGGCCTTTCAGCAGAGAGATAAACACGTTCAACCTAAATCCACTTCACTAAGACACTTTTACATACAGGGACTGAGCGTCAGCATGTCTAGTGTCACTGCAGTAATAAAGCCAGAGAAATGTTTATTTTTCGTCATTGTTGTGAATGTGCTCTTTTAAAGGGTCTCTGTGGTCAGAATATGACATTTTATTATTGATATCCGCACTGCAGGACGCTGCATACCTGACGTTAAAACGTTAAACGCATGCATTACGTTAATGTACTGAGTGCTGCTGAAACGTCCAGACTTCTACACCTTTTTTAGCAACGTGCTATTAGCAGGTGGAAGATCTGCAGCTCTGCTTAAACTATGCTGGAAATGTTGAGGAGGCTCAAAACAGACAAAAAAAAAAAATAATGGTTTTAACAATAACAATAATAAATGGAAATGCTGTTTTTAGAAACCTTTGGCATTATAGAGCTCTTTTTAAATGAAACAGTAGAAGCCATATCGCCCCCTACGTGTTTCATTTAAAAAGCTCTATAATGTTCACATGATCCACACAGTCACTCTGACAGACTGTAATACACTACAGGAAGTGTAGGGGGCGATATGGCTTCTACTATGACTTTGATTTACAATTTCTTAAGTAAAAATGTCTCTTCTCCTGGAAGTTCTAGATACGTCACTGACTGTGAACACTAGCTGTAATCTAAGCAGCGTTCCAGTTAGTTGTTAGGAATGTAAAACAGCTGCGGCAGCTCTGTGCAGGACCCTTTACTGAAACACTAACACTGATACACACAGGCTCAGATATATGATAATGTCTGTTTCGAATGTCTGTGTTTAATCTAGAACAACCAAAAACGTTCCTGTGCAGCAGCCTTAGCACGGTGCCAACATACTTTTAGAAAGCCCATAAGTGCTGCAGCAGAAATGAGCATTACAGTAGAGGTGTTTTCTAGTTTTTAGAGTACAGTTTTGACATTTTTGCCAAAAACTGAAAGTCCAGCTCTAATATTCACAGTTCAGCACCGCTTGCATCATTTCCACAGATCAGTTACAGAGAGAGGGGGAGAGAGGGAGAGGGAGAGAGAGAGAGAGAGAGAGAGAGAGAGAGAGAGAGAGAAGAGAGAGAGAGATCATGCAGTGATGATGCAGAGATGGAGGGATGAGAGTAAGAAAGCAGGCCAATTCTCAGCTGGAGGTGTGATTGGATTCACTCCAGAAACAGCAATCAAAAGAGAGAGAGAGAGAGAGGGAGAGAGAGAGAGAGGGAGAGAGAGAGAGAGGGAGAGAGAAGAGGTGAGAAAAAGGAGGGAGAGAGGGAGAAAGATAGAGAGGTGAGAGAAATGAAGTAGGGAGGGAGAGAGGGAGAGAGAGAGAGAGAGCGCGAGAGAGAGAAGAGGTGAGAAAAAGGAGGGAGGGAGAGAGAGAGAGGAGGAGAGAGAGAATAGAGAGAGAGGAGAGAGAGAATAGAGAGAGAGTAGAGAGAGAGAGGAGGAGAGAGAAAATAGAGAGAGAGAGGAGGTGAGAGAAAGGAGGGAGGGAGGGAGGGAGAGAGAGGAGGAGAGAGAGAGGGAGGGAGGAAGAGAGAGGAGGAGAGAGGAAGGGAGGGAGGAAGAGAGAGAGGAGGAGAGAGAAAATAGAGAGAGAGAGGAGGAGAGAGGAAGGGAGGGAGGAAGAGAGAGAGGAGGAGAGAGAAAGGAGGGAGGAAGAGAGAGGAGGAGAGAGGAAGGGAGGGAGGAAGAGAGAGAGGAGGAGAGAGAAAATGGAGAGAGAGGAGGTGAGAGAAAGGAGGGAGGGAGGGAGGGAGAGAGAGAGGAGGAGAGAGGGAGGGAGTTTGGTTCTGATGAGGAAAAATCACCACACTTCTGCTGATGCTTTGCTTCACACTTCCTCACCATCCCTCCATCATTTAACTCACACACTTTCTGCTCTTTGTCTCTCTCCCTCTTTTCCCTTCTCTCTTTCTGTCCTCTTTCTCTCTTCCTCTGCACCCCCTGTCTCTCATCTCCTTTTTTTCTTTCTCTTGCTCCATTTGCTCTCCTTACCTGTTTCTGTCTCCTCTTGTTTTCCTTTCTCTTTTCTTTCTCATTTTCTTCTCTCTCTCTATCATTATTCCCCTCTCTATTCTTCCTCTCTGTCACCCTGTTTTTCCCCACTCCTCCTGTTTTTCTGTCTCTCTTTCTGTTTCTCTCCTTTGTCTCTCTTTTGTTCCCTTTCTCCTTTCTCTCTCGGTCCTGTATTTCTCTTACTCTCTTCATCGTTATTTCTACTTCCCTTCTCTCTCCCTCTCTCCCTCTCTCTCTCTCTCTCTCTCCTGTACTGATGATGAGCAGTGATGAAGATTAATCCAGTGTGTATTTGTTCCTGCAGAGTGTTTATTACAGCAGAACTGACCCTAATTAAATCAGTTCCACTCTTTCTTTCTGCACTCGTCTATTGTTCTCCGTGGTTTTGCTGTGTTTTTGTTCTCTGTGAGTTTATTTTTAGTGCTGCTTTCTGAGGTTCTGTGAGCAGCCTGTGTGAATGTGAGGCAGCGAGAGAACAACAGCTATTAGCTTTAATCGTGCTTTCTGAACAGCGTCTGTCAGGAGAGAGAGAGAGAGAGAGAGGGAGAGAGAGGAGAGAGAGAGAGAGAGAGAGGGAGAGAGGAGGAGGGAGAGAGAGAGAGAGAGAGAGAGAGAGGAGAGGAGGGATAGAGAGGAGTGAGGAGAGAGAGGAGAGAGAGAGAGAGAGAGAGAGAGAGAGAGAGAGAGAGAGAGAGAGAGAGAGAGAGAGAGAGAGAAGAGGTGAGAAAAAGGAGGCAGAGAGAGAGAGGAGGAGAGAGAGAATAGAGAGAGGGAGTAGAGAGAGAGAGGAGGAGACAGAAAATAGAGAGAGGAGGTGAGAGAGAGAGAGAGAGAGAGAGAGAGAGGAAGAGGGAGAGGGAGAGACCTTAAAGATGGAGAGAGCAGAGTGAACAGAAAAAGTGAAGATGGAGGTAGCGGACTGACCACTGGGCGTTTCTAATAAAGCGGCCAGTGAGTGGGTGTTTCCAGTAAAGCGGCCAGTGAGTGGGTGTTTCGAATAAAGCGGCCAGCGAGTCGGTGTTTCTAATAAATTGGCCAGTGAGTGGGTGTTTCTAATAAAGCGACCAATGAGTGGGTGTTTCTAATAAAGCGGCCAGTGAGTCTGTGTTTCTAATAAAGCGACCAATGAGTGGGTGTTTCTAATAAAGCGGCCAGTGAGTCTGTGTTTCTAATAAAGCGGCCAGTGAGTCTGTGTTTCTAATAAAGCGGCCAGTGAGTCTGTGTTTCTAATAAAGCGACCAATGAGTGGGTGTTTCTAATAAAGCGGCCAGTGAGTGGGTGTTTCTAATAAAGCGACCAATGAGTGGGTGTTTCTAATAAAGCGGCCAGTGAGTGGGTGTTTCTAATAAAGCGACCAATGAGTGGGTGTTTCTAATAAAGCGTCCAGTGAGTGGGTGTTTCTAATAAAGCGTCCAGTGAGTGGGTGTTTCTAATAAAGCGTCCAGTGAGTGGGTGTGTCTAATAAAGTGGCGAGTGAGTGGAGAAGAACATGGTTCTATATAGCACCAAAGTGCTCTGCTTTCGTTATGCTGTAAAGCTTGCAATAACAGCAAAACAATTTTTGGTGCTACAGAGAACCATTTTTAAAAAGGTTCTATATGAAACCATACACAACACATTCTCCACCAATCTGAAGAACCATTTCACCATGCAGAGAACCATTTGAGCTTGCAAAGGGTTCTTTGAGTGCTCATTTCCTTCACTGAAGAACTCGTGTAGATGAATGTTGGTCCAGAAGGTGATCTTTTTTATTGTTATATTGTTGTAAGAGTTTAATCTCCTTACCCAGAAACTAGCACTGTGCCAACCAACATCAGTGCCAAAGAACCTCTACACCAGCCAACCCCTTTATCAGCCAACCAACCCCTTTACTAACCAAGCCCTGTAAAAAACCAAGCCCTGTGCCAGGCAACTCTGTGCCAACCAACCCCTGAGCCAACCAAATCCTCTACCAACCCCTATAGCAGCCAACCAACCTCTTTACTAACCAAGCCCTCACCAACCAATCCATGTGCCAACCAACCCCTTTACTAACCAAGCCCTGTAAAAAAAAAACCAACCCCTGTGCCAACCAACCCTGTCCCCCCTTATTCACACATATTTTTATGAGTTATGACTCTGACGGTGCTCTAAGATGTTTCACACAAGCAGCCAAATTCTGATTCCAGTCCATCCAAGCAGTCGATTCCCACAGAGTCTGATCTCTCGAGGCTCCAGCGATAATCAGCATATCTTAATCCTAATCCCTGATAAAGAGAGAGACGAGTGACAGAACCATTTCCTCCTGGACACACGTTACCGGACACTCCAAACAAACAGATAGACAGACTGTCGCTCCTCCAAACGGCACAGATACAGAAAATAATGCTGTCCTGCAGCTGAACGTTCGAGGATAAAACATAAATCAGATTATCGTGATAATTCGTTATCTTCCTCACTGAGAGGACTGAAAAGATAACATTAAAGAAACAGACCAGCAGAAGTGGACAAGATTCAGTCCCCCCAGATTCAGTCAGCCGAGACCCCCCTGGGGGCTTCTTCAGTTTGAACACTGGAGCTACGAGGCTAATGTAGCTAACAAGTAATGGAAGCTTATAACCACCAATTAGCATGACAAGGCACATTTATTAACACAGCACATTTCATACTTGAAGGCAATTTAAAGTGCTTTACAGCAATACTGGATGATTGACACCTGTAACAAGATTATTAGTATAAATGTGTATTAATAGTCTGATTTAAATTTTGCCAGTTTTGGTAATTATGATATTTATGGATGATTCTACTGAACTGGTTCAGAGTCAGACCCGAAACTCTTAACTGATCTTGGACTTTAGACTAAAACCCTTTTGCTCTGAGTGACTCTAAACCTTAATTATGATTAACTTTTTATAACTAATGATTAAACATTCCATTTTACCAAATTCCATCACTACCAAAACAATCGTAACTACCCAAACTTTACCAAATGTGTCAGTAGCGTCTGTTTCAGTAGCGCCTGTCTCAGTAGCGTCTGTTTCAGTAGGGACTGTCTCAGTAGTGACTGTCTCAGTAGTGACTGTTTCAGTAGTGACTGTTTCAGTAGTGACTGTCAGTAGTGTCTGTTTCAGTGGTGACTGTCTCAGTAGTGTCTCTCAGTAGCGTCTGTCTCAGTAGTGATTGTTTCAGTAGTGACTGTCTCAGTAGTGTCTGTTTCAGTAGTGTCTGTTTCAGTAGTGACTGTCTCAGTAGTGACTGTCTCAGTAGTGTCTGTTTCAGTAGTGTCTGTTTCAGTAGTGACTGTCTCAGTGTCTGTGTCAGTAGCGTCTGTGTCAGTAGCGTCTGTTTCAGTAGCATCTGTGTCAGTAGCGACTGTGTCAGTAGCGACTGTGTCAGCAGTGTCTGTGTCAGCAGTGACTGTCTCAGTAGTGTCTGTTTCAGTAGCGTCTGTGTCAGTAGCGACTGTGTCAGCAGTGTCTGTGTCAGCAGTGACTGTCTCAGTAGTGTCTGTGTCAGCAGTGTCTGTGTCAGCAGTGACTGTCTCAGTAGTGTCTGTTTCAGCAGTGACTGTTTCAGCAGTGACTGTGTCAGTAGTGACTGTGTCAGTAGTGTCTGTCAGTAGTGACTGTTTCAGTAGTGTCTGTTTCAGTAGTGTCTGTTTCAGCAGTGACTGTGTCAGTAGTGTCTGTCTCAGTAGTGTCTCTCAGTAGTGTCTGTCTCAGTAGTGTCTGTTTCAGCAGTGACTGTTTCAGCAGTGACTGTGTCAGTAGTGTCTGTCTCAGTAGTGTCTCAGTAGTGACTGTTTCAGTAGTGTCTGTTTCAGTAGTGACTGTTTCAGTAGTGTCTGTTTCAGTAGTGTCTGTTTCAGCAGTGACTGTCTCAGTAGTGTCTGTCTCAGTAGTGTCTCTCAGTAGTGTCTGTTTCAGTAGTGACTGTTTCAGTAGTGACTGTCTCAGTAGTGTCTGTTTCAGTAGTGTCTGTTTCAGTAGTGACTGTTTCAGTAGTGACTGTCTCAGTAGTGTCTGTTTCAGTAGTGTCTGTTTCAGTGACAATTTTAGCTCATTTTGAGCTCAGAAACTCAGCAGTTCATGACCAGCAAACACAGCTTTGAACAGCTGTTCACACAGAAAATCATCATATTTTACATTAAAACACTAAAAAGTGCTGAACTGCAGAAAATCTGGCGGTTCTTAATGTTCCACACTGATTTTCAGATTTTGGGACTCATTTACAAAACAATGGGATCTACCTGCTCACCATGTGGCCATGAGGGACAGGGATGCAGCCTCACTTCCTGCTCTGAAATGCAGGGGCGTGGCTAAAATAAGACCAAAAATGTGGGACAGCATTTCTAATTTACAATTTAAACTCATGGTAAATTAATCTTTCAACTCAAAAAAATCAAAAAGGTCTTACAATAAAAACTGTTACTTTTCATAAGTAAATGGAGAGGTTGGGGGGTTCTGAACAGAAATTTTGTTGGACTCTGGTCGGATTTGGACTCAAAACTTGTGATGTGGGTCGGGTTTGGTCAAATTTTGTCAGGCTTAAGTCGAAACTCAAAACCTATTTTCTGTGAGCGTCCGGTCAGGTTCAGACTCAAAACCTGATGATGTGGTTTGGGTTGGGTCAGGTCAGAATTTCACCAGGCTCGGGTCAGGTTCAGACTCCAAATAGATCAAACCAAACTGAACAATATTCAGACAAATCTATATCAGTGCTGTGTTCTATTAGTTGCCCTGCAGGCCCAACAAAAACGCTGCTCAGTACTGTTTGTCCTAATTCAAACGAAATCGGCTCCTTATTTGGCAGTTTTTTTGCTTAAATTTTTAGTCCCACCTTAAAAGCTGCAGTACTTACATTCAGGTGTCTGTAACTGCTGCAGTGTTTAAGGTGGAATTAGAATGTAAAGCAGCTCCAGCTTGTCTCACGCGTGGGTCCTGAACCGCCCACTCCCCCCACCCCCCCCCACACAAACCCCGACCATTATTATTCCCGTCTCTGCTGTTTTTATTCCTTCCTGTTCAGTTTCCTCTACGTTTCCATCAGTTTATCTCCTCAGTCTGTGGCTCAGTGGGTCACTGTGTTACCTGAGCTCATTACTTCAGCAGCAAGGTGGGCTTTCCTTTCATACCCTCTCTCTCTATCCCCCCCGTGTGTCTCTGTCTCTCTCCCTCTCTCTCCGTGTGTCTCTCTGTTCTCTCCCTCTCTGTCTCTCTGTTATCTCCCTCTCAGTTCAGTTCAGTTCAATAAGCTTTATTGGCATGACCATATTCAGCTACAGTATTGCCAAAGCATCGTCAAAAAGGAACAAGAAAAGAGAACATTTAGAACAGAGGATACAAACTCTTAATTGCATTTGATATAAAAATAATAATTATAAAAGAATCACATTAAAGAACTGTAAAATAATAGTTTGGAATTGAGTTGTAGAGAAAATTAAGAGGGAAAAAAAATAAATAAATAAATAAATAAAAATAAATAATAGAGATTTAAATAGATGCATGAAAATTACAAACAGGGCAGTTTGTGTGTGTGTGTGCTGTATTTGGGTGTATTTGCTGTATTTTCTCTCCCTCTCTCTCTGTTCTCTCTTTCTCTCTGTGTCTTTCTGTTCTCTCTCTCTCTCTCTGTCTTTCTGTTCTCTCTCTCTGTGTCTTTCTGTTCTCTCCCTCTCTCTCTCTCTGTCTTTCTGTTCTCTCTTTCTCTCTCTGTCTTTCTGTTCTCTCTCTTTCTCTCTGTGTCTTTCTGTTCTCTCTCTCTCTGTGTCTTTCTGTTCTCTCCCTCTCTCTCTCTCTCTGTTCTCTCTCTTTCTCTCTGTGTCTTTCTGTTCTCTCTCTCTCTCTGTGTCTTTCTGTTCTCTCCCTCTCTCTCTCTCTTCTCTCCCTCTCTCTCTGTGTCTTTCTGTTCTCTCCCTCTCTCTCTGTTCTCTTTCTCTCTGTTCTCTCCCTCTCTCTCTGTGTCTTTCTGTTCTCTCCCTCTCTCTCTCTCTTCTCTCCCTCTCTCTCTGTGTCTTTCTGTTCTCTCCCTCTCTCTCTGTTCTCTTTCTCTCTGTCTCTCTGTTCTCTCCCTCTCTCTCTGTGTCTTTGTTCTCTCTTTCTGTCTTTCTGTTCTCTCCCTCTGTCTGTCTTTCTGTTCTCTCCCTCTCTCTCTGTCTTTCTGTTCTCTCTCTCTGTCTTTCTGTTCTCTCTCTCTCTCTCTGTCTTTCTGTTCTCTCTTTCTCTCTCTGTCTTTCTGTTCTCTCTTTCTCTCTCTGTCTTTCTGTTCTCTCTCTTTCTCTCTGTGTCTTTCTGTTCTCTCTCTTTCTCTCTGTGTCGTTCTGTTCTCTCTCTCTCTCTCTCTGTCTTTGTTCTCTCTCTCTCTGTGTGTCTTTCTGTTCTCTCCCTCTCTCTTTCTCTCTGTGTCTTTCTGTTCTCTCTCTCTCTCTCTCTGTCTTTCTGTTCTCTCTTTCTCTCTCTGTCTTTCTGTTCTCTCTCTTTCTCTCTGTGTTTTTCTGTTCTCTCTTTCTCTCTGTGTCGTTCTGTTCTCTCTCTCTCTCTGTCTTTCTGTTCTCTCCCTCTCTCTCTCTGTGTCTTTCTGTTCTCTCTCTCTCTCTCTCTGTCTTTCTGTTCTCTCTCTCTCTAATAATAGCTGCCGTGTCTGCGTGTCTGAACTGGTCTGATGGAGAAAATTGTTCTTTTATTTTCCCATTTTACTCAGTTGATCATCACCTACAGAGCGCTGGTGGGGACAGTGTGGGTGTGTGACGAGGTCAATGGTGTTTTCCATTGAATGAGTTAGTGAATGGGTGAGTGAATGAATAGGTGAGTGAGTCAAAGAGTGAGTGAATGAACGTGTTAGTGAATGAGTGAGCACGAGTCAATGTGCGTGAATGTGTTAATGAGTGAATGAGTGAACAATGTAAGTGAATATGTTAGGGAGCGAATGAGTGAGTGAGTGAATGTTTTAGTGAAAGAGTGAATGAATGTGTTAGCGAATGCTAGTGAATGAATGAATGAATGAATGAATGAATGAATGAATGAATGAATGAATGAATATGTTAGTGAAAGATTGAGTGAGCATGAGTGAATTCCACCAACAAGCTGACGGCGTTAGAAACTGACCACTGATGAAGGACTAGAGGATGACCAACACAAACTGTGCAGCAGCAGATGAGCTATCGTCTCTGACTTTACATCTACAAGGTGGACTGACAAGGTAGGAGTGTCTAATAGAGTGGACAGTGAGTGGACACAGGGTTTGAAAAAATCCAGCAGCACTGCTGTGTCTGATCCACTTGTACCAGCACAACACACACTAACACACCACCACCACGTCAGTGTTACTGCAGTGCTGAGAATGATCCACCACCCAAATAGTACCTGCTCTGTGAGGGTCCATGGGGGTCCTGACCACTGAAGAACAGGGTAACAAAGTAGGCAGAACTCTTGCAAAAAGAACTCTTTTTGGTTCTATATAGAACCATACACAACACATTCTCCATCAATCTGAACGATGATTATACCATGCACAGAACCATTTAAGCATGCAAATGGTTCCTTGAGTGTTCATGGTTCTATATACAACATTAGGCCTCGTTCTCCAGCTGTTCTCAAGAGGAAATTCCTTCTTAAACCCACTTACGCAGTTTTGACGAAGACTCTGACTCACCGGTGTCTCTTATGTGGGATTTGTTCTCAGGTAAGAACAGAATCTACACACTCAAGAGCACAAAGGTGAGAACAGTTCTGCGCTTTAAGAACACGTCATGAATCCGACGTAGACTTTTTCTTAGAACCTTTCTCAAGAACACACTTAAGAACAAACTTAGAAGGATACTGGAGAAAAAGGCTCACTGTCTTTACTGAAGAACCCTCTTTTTTAAGTGGTGTTATTGCTGTTGTAGCTTTTCTCGCAGATATGAATAAATACATTATAAATTTATCATTCCTTTATCAAAGTAATCAATAAATTAGATATAGATTGTAATCAGAGACCAATTCTGAGCATTGTGTGTGTTTGTTATTCTCTTTCTCTACTGTGTTATGGTCTGTGTGCTGCCGTAGTTACAGTAGTTTCCGTGGTGACCCTGGCATCAGTGATGCCTGATCTATGACATCACTCTCCACACATCTGTCTAATTAAATGCCACTGATCACGCACACTGTAATCAGAGTAATGAGGATAATCTGCTGCTGAGGAGCTCAGATTAAAGCAACGGTTCCACAGTGTTCCACTGTTTGCTTCTTTAGCTTAGCGCTGGAGCTACGAGGCTATCGTTGCTAACACTAGAAGTCAATAGTCACCAAAACCTTATTGAAAATACATCCCCAAACTTCTACCTCTCCCCAAACAATTATGGTCCCCTTCAGGGCCGTAAATAGGATCAGAATTTCAGTGTCCATTCCGCAGAAATTTGACCCACATCTCATAGCGAATTAACTAACTGCCAAATATGAGAGTTACACCAACCAAGTTTCTCCTTTAGGGTTCCCTTCCCCGTCCCTCCATTCTTCCATAAACTGATTTTACTGTTCCATTAACTGATTTGACTCATACCCTGTTTGTTTGTTTAATTAATAGTTTAACTATTTATTTATATATTACTCTTCAGCTGTTAAAACCTACACTAAATAAAATGATAGTTTTAAACTGATTTTATTTCATTTACCTCTTTCTCTTTACTTGCTTGTTTCTTTTGAATCTCTGTCCTCACTGATTTCTGTAAAAGCACACATTAAACACACGTTATAAAAGGCTGTCTGTACCAAACCCCAGCTAATGGGAGCTAATGAGACAAAATACAGCCTAATGTAGCTGCTGGTTTCTTAATGTTAGCTACATGACGCTATACCATCAATATGCTGGTAAACAGTGAGTCTTCTCACCCTGGCTGTAGTCCGTTTTGTGTAGGTAACAAAACACAACTTTAATTTCTAATCTAATCTCTAATATAGCCGAATATGGAGCCTGTAGCCTAAACTGAGCAGCTACTGGAGCTGGACTAAAGCTCGCTGATTTAGCCAGCAACATTACGAGCAGCACAAAAATGAATAAGGGTTTGCATTTTACTTCCTTGATGTGTTAATTGTGTTCATAAACTCTTAGCTTGCTACATTTTTACCATAGCAACGTTATATGTAAGCTTATAGCAGGGTTTCTCAACCACTGGGCCGAGGACCACAAGTGGGCCACGAAGCACCCCTTGGTGGTCCTTGGACCTACACTGAGAAGAGCCAGTGGTCCGTAGTGGGCCTGTGACAGCACTTTGTCATAAAAATCAGTGAAAAAAATAATTGACTTAACAATAAAAAAAACTATAAAATGTTTTCAGACATTTAACAACATTAATACAAGCCCCACAGTAACAGAGCACAAAGGCATCTTCGTCAATTTATTTGCCCTTTGCCTCCAGAAACACCTGACCTTTCAGTTGTCCACTCACATCAATATTCTGCTGATATCTTACGTTCACCGATACACATGTTGCACAAGTAGTTTTCTTGTGGGCATTGATGCTTTCGAGTGCTAAACAGGTGGGCCTTGAGGTGGAAAGGGTTGAGAACCCCTGGCTTATAGCATGTGTGCTGCAAACCTGAACAGCAAGAAGTCAGAGTTAATGTTACTCTGGTACTCGGGGCAGCGTAGCGTCTCGTACAGAGATAAACGGAGTGGGCAGTTAAGTCTACGGCCGAGCCACAGCTGTTCTGAGGTGAGTTGAGAAGCAGTCGCAGCTCGTTGGGTAGTTTCGTCACTTTTTTTCACACCGAATCTTAAAACCCTTTAGAAACCTCTGAGGACCTCGACGTTCTAACGCTAGTTATGAACATGACAGGCGCTGATTACTGAAGTAATTGTGTATAGCAACGTTTGGTAAGCAGCGATTATAGCGTTGAGGTAAATAAGGCAGAGCTTGGCAGATTTTGATTGGCCAGAATAGAGTGACAGCACTCACACAAAAACGCATCAAACTTCATATCAGAAAAAATGACGCCTTATAAATAAGCTCTGTGACAGCGTAGCTGCGGTCCTGAGTGAAGTACTGTATTATCATAACAGCGCTGTCTCTACATTCAATCTCATTAATAGAGAAAAGTGAAAAAAATCATTCTGAAACTACAGAGGTCCGATCCTCAGTGGGTCCCCTTGACCCGAATACACATAAAACAAAGATTTCATTTGGGAATAGCAGTGAGAGGCACAGACTAGCTGCCTATGTGGACTCAAGAGCCCTAAAATCTAACGAACAAGTACGTAACCTTGGTGCACTGATGGACTCTGATCTCAGTTTTATCAGTCGTGTCAAAGCAGTTACTAAATCAGCTTATCATCACCTTAAGAACATCAAGATCAGAGACGTTCTGACCAAAGCAGACCTGGAGAACCTCATCCATGCCTTTATTTCTAGCAGGATTGATCACTGTAATGGTCGCCTAACTGGACTCCCAAAAAAGACACCACAACAAACAGCTTCAGCTGATTCAGAATGCAGCTGCCAGAGTCTCACTAGAGTCCCCCCCAACCCCGTTCTTAAACCCTTACACTACCAGTCTGTTCAGAATAGACTGTAAGGAGCTGTTCCTGCTCTATAAATGTCTTAATGGTCAGGAGCAGCGTATTTATCTGACCTGCTGCAGCGATATGAGCCGAGCAGAACTCTCAGATCATTAGGAACTGGTCAGTCAGTCCTGCCGAAGGTGAAGACTAAACATGGAGAAGCAGCGTTTAGATACTGTGCTGCTCTTAAACGGACCCAGTGGACAGAGTAGTGTACATTAGCCTTGTAGCTTCAGTGCTAGAGAAGCAAAATCTGGACACCAAAAAGGTCTCTGCTGATTCTCCATATCTGATGAAAGAGGATCTGATTTCTCACTGAACTGTTCCACTAACGCTGCAGCGTCAGAACAGTTTTAGAGGACAGGCAGAACACCATCATCTACTGCAATAAAAACACTCGGATCTCCGTGTCACCCGCTCGCTCGCGCTGAGTGGTTGGAGGGCACCTTAAACGAGCTCCTCAGAGACTGACTGAGCTGAAACTGCAGCGAGAGCGAGAGCGAGAGAGAGAGAGAGAGAGAGAGAGAGAGAGAGAGAGAGAGAGAGAGAGAGAGAGAGAGACTCTCCTGCTGAATATTAATGAACTTATCCCACTCGGTTCCAGCTAATGACACAAACAGTGGAAGTGCTGTTCATACAGAGTGCAGCCAAATATAGAACATCCAAAATCTGCTCCACAGCAGAACTTGACTCAACCTGATCCTCCAAACTGCTGCATCACGACTGTAACTCAGTGATATACAGTACTAAGCAGACAGGGGTGGTCTTTGCTCTGGGCCAGGGGTCGGTAACATGAGGCTCCTTTACTGCCCTGTTGTGGCTCCACAGCTGAATCAGATTAGTAGGTAAAAATAAAATAATCCTCCTTTACGGTAAAATAAAGCTCTGCTGATCGTTCAACACAGTTTAACAATAAATGGCCTTAAACTCTGGAGTTAATGTAGAACTTCTAATTCACCCTTTAACCCTGAAGATCAGCACAGACTGCTGGTCACCATAGCAACACAGACAACAGTCTCGCCTAGCTAGTAGCTAACGAAACGGCAAAGAGAGAGATTTAAGATGAACATCGATAATTTAGAGATGAATGGACTTATTTGTGTTTATAATCACTACAGCTGGTTTCCTGATACGTTTAATCTGCAACGAGAAACTGATGAACACTAAAAAATCATAAAGCTGAAGTCAGTTTCTCGTTCGAATTGTCCCGTTCCACCTTAAATGGTGCAGCAGTTACATTCTGGTACCTCAGGCACCATTTAAGCAACGGGAAAAGAAGCCAGCGAATGAAAAGCGACTTCAGCCTCGTAAAAAAAATTGTACGACGAGACATTTTACAAGAAACTGTTCTACATTTGAGGAAAAGTTTCCTGCTGGAGATGCGAGAAAAGCAGCTATAGCTGAGCTAAAGATTAAAGCAGAGAAGAGTGTGTGTTTGTTTTTATTATATTTTTAGTCTACACTAACACATCAGTACTTACTGAGACATATTTACAGCTAAGGTGCTAAAATAGACTAAATATTGTGGCTCCCAAAGTGGTTTGATTTTTGTTGAAAGTCATTTCTGACTCCTGGTGACCGTGTGGACAGTGTTCCTCCAGAACGTCCTGTCTTCTGTTTGGGTCTTCAGGCATCTGAATGGCTGGTTCATGATTTCTCTGATCATCTCCATCCATCTTTTAGCTGGTCATCCTCAGATTTTACCTCCAACTCTTCCAATCATAACGGTCTTTTCCAGTGAACTGGTTCTTCTCAGAATGTGTCCAAAATAAGATCCTCAGTTTGGTTCTCTGGGCTCTCAGTGAGAGGAGAGGTTTGATTTGGTTGAGGATCCATTTGTTTGTTTTCTTTGCCGTCTGAGGTTCTCAAAGTCTCAACACTAAAGATCTTTTCGAGCTCCTTCATTCTTGTTCCGCTGAGCGCCGATCTTCTTGAGTTCTGGATCCTATGATGATAATAATTGAGCCTGGTAGGTAAAAGCTCCACCATCTCCACATCGTCTCCATCGATGGTAAAGTGGCCGCCGCCCAGTGCCCCACAAATTAGATATACTACATGTTAAATAACCTGTTCCAAAATACACGTTACTCCTCCTCCTGTATGGTCATGGTAGTAATGGACTATTCCATGTTGTTGCATGATGGTGCAGGAGGGTAAAGACACACTGGTACGGATGAGGCAGTTAGGTCATGATCTACATAATGAACAAAAACAACAAAAGGAAGGAGGAAAGCAAAAAGTTGCTACACTCCCAAAGCTAACTTTGGGCCTCGTTATCCAGTATCTTCCTATATTTGTTCTCAAATGTGTTCGTGAGAAAGATTCTAAGAAAACGTCTACGTCAGATTCATGACGTGTTCTTAAAGCGCAGAATCGGCCCTTTTCACACTGTGATGCTTTTAGGAGGAATTAGTGACCAAGCAGGTAACAGCACACCTGGTTAGCTTGCTGGTCGTTTCAAAACATAGAAGTAAGGTGCAAGCTCACCTAGAGAGCTAACTTGGCTAACCTAGAGAGCTAACCTAGCAAGCTAACTTAGCTAACCTAGAGAGCTAACTTAGCTAACCTAGAGAGCTAACTTAGCTAACCTAGAGAGCTAACCTAGCAAGCTAACTTAGCTAACCTAGAGAGCAAACTTAGCTAACCTAGAGAGCTAACCTAGTGAGCTAACTTAGATAACCTAGCGAGCTAACCTAGTGGGCTAACTTAGATAACCTAGAGAGCTAAACTAGTGAGCTAACTTAGATAACCTAGCGAACTAACCTAGCTAACCTAGTGAGCTAACTTAGATAACCTAGAGAGCTAAACTAGTGAGCTAACTTAGATAACCTAGCGAACTAACCTAGCGAGCTAACCTAGCTAACCTAGGGAGCTAACTTGGCTAACCAAGGGAGCTAATTTAGACAACCTAGGGAGCTAATCTAGCTAACCTAGTGAGCTAACTTGGATAAATTAGCAAGCTAACTTAGCTAACCTAGAGCTAATGTAGCTAACCTGACTAAACGTTTAATACATTAATGCTTCATTTGTACAGGTAGTTTCTAATGCTGTGAGCGAGGAGGTGACAGTCGGTCCAGATCGTACAGATCAATGAGGAAGAATGACGAACCTCACAGACAGCAGGTCTGACACAGTTACGGCGAGGAGTGCAGAGAGAGCTGCAGCTGAGTTTGAGTCGGCCAATCAAAGACGTCCAGCACCGACCAGGAAACGGGTTTGACTCTGTACAGTCCGGCTGCTTCTGCAATATCAGGAAACTGAGACTCTGAATTCAGCAGCTTGTGTAAGTACTCTGTTCCACAGTCAGGACGGGGAGCAGAATGAAGTCGGCTTCTCATTCAAATTTCCTTTCCACCTTAATGATGCAACAGTCACCTTAAACGGCCTGCAGGAGCCAGAATGCAGCTGCAGCACCATTAAAGGTGACGGCTGCAACGTTTGAGATGGAAATGAGAAGCAGAGTTCATTCATATACATTGTGTATGTGAGTGTGTGTGTGTGTATATTTTATTTATATATATATACACATATATATATATATATATATATATATATATATATAACATATATATATACATACACACACACATATATACATATATATACATACACACACGCACACACACGTATATATATATCGTGCATTTTGTGTGATATTATTAGTAGTAGTACTTTTTCTTTTTGGGACCACCTGCCAGAACAAATTCTGTTGGTGCCAGACGTTGTTACTTCAGCAGAAACAGCTGCCCTGCTGAGAGTTTCACTCTGCAGTCCTGAGATTTCACTGAATTGTGCAATAAGCAAAAAGACATCCAGAGTGCAGCAGCTGCGTGGGCAGAAACAGCTTATTATGGCATTTCTCAAAACTGACCTACTCAGATCGGTCATGGTGAAGGAGCATTCCTCATATAATACTGCAATTCACTTAGACCTAAAGATCTTTGGACACAACTGACCATCAGTAAACCGAAACCATCCCAACACATGAAACGTCATCCACAGAGACAAAATAAATGTTCACTGTTTCGTTCGTAGCCAGCTCAGTATTTACTCAGTATAAGACTGGGCGGAGCCTCTGAGGCTGACACTGTCTTGATCCGCCCACAGGGAGCTGCAGGTCACGCAGCTTTCACCTAAAGCTGCTGTGCTGTAATCGATCTTTTCACTTTTCCTCTGAGCAGCTGTACTGTTCACTACTGTAATGAGAAATCAGTACTATAAACAGAGCTCCACTCTCCATCGGGACCTGCTGTAGGCTGAATGGGTGGGGCTGAACAGCTGTAGGAGGCCTGGGCAGGGCTAAACTGCTGTAGGTTGAATGGGTGGGGCTGAACAGCTGTAGACTGAATGGGTGGGGCTAAACTGCTGTAGCTGAATGGGCGGGGCTAAACTGCTATAGGCTGAATGGTGGGGCTAAACTGCTGTAGGTTGAATGGCTGGGGCTAAACAGCTGTAGGAGGACTGGGCAGGGCTAAACTGCTGTGGGCTGAGTGGGCAGGGCTAAACTGCTGTGGGCTGAGTGGGCGGGGCTAAACTGCTGTGGGCTGAATGGGCGGGGCTAAACTGCTTATTTTCCATTATATAGGTCCTTTAAAACAAACTCTCTCCTAGGGTTTCTGTGCCAAACAAGACCACCAAAGGGGAATTTACAGATTGTTCAGACAAGTCCACCAGATTAATGAGAATATTAATGAGAATATTAATGAGAATATTAATGAGAATATTAATGATATACAGCACAGACTGGTTCTAGAATATTCCAGTAACATCTGCCCTTCACTCTCATGGACCAGCCTGCAAACCTGGGCTGTAAAAGCATTGGTGGTGGACGTGAGGTGGACATAAACTGAAATCCACTTTCACTACAACACAGATGGAGAGTTTCTGTTTGGTCAGACAGACGCAGAGAGAGCTGGGAAACACGTGGAGCTGCTGGCTTTCAGTTCAGTTCAATTTCACTACTATTGATTTGTACAGCGCTTTCTACAGTGTCAAGAAAAACTCTAAACTGAGAGGAGACTTTTGGTTTCGGGCGCAAATATAACATGTTCATTAGGGGTTTTGGGTAACAGTCCAAATCCAATGTCCAACTTATTTATCAATGAATGAATTAAATGAGCCTAATCAATTCTAATATCTCAGACCGAGATATTCAGATTCACTTGTGAAAACCAGTGACTAATATTAGAATCTAAGTATTTCACCTGGAAAAGATGAACTATTTAATTGTAATAAAGTCTGTTCTGCACAGAAACAAATCCATTTCAGAATTTCAGCATTTCAGAGTTTAAATCCAGTAATGCAGGTTTGATGATTCTGTATGTTTATTTAATGAGAAATCAAAGAGAGAAAGTTTAATATCCACAGGGTGTCAAATATAAAGACAGCTTACATAAACACAGATACTGAAAGGTGAGTTGAGCCTGTAAAGATGTGAGAATCCATTTGAATTATAATAACTAATTTAGTCTGTTTTAGTAAGATTCGCACTGTGATGTTCTAAATAAACTGTAGCTCTTGTTTTAACAGAAGTTCCCTCATCTGAACTCTCAAACTCTGAAATCTTGAAATGTGAAGTTCTGATGTTCTGAAGCTCTAAACTTTTGAATTCTGAAACTCTGAAATAAATAAATTAGTGTTCTGAATCTCTGAAGTTCTAAATTCTGAAACTTTGAAGCTCTGAAATTTTAAAACTCAGAAACCTAAAATTTGAAATTTGAAATCTAAAATCTGAATTCTGAAACTTTGATATTTTGAAGCTCTGAAATTCTAAATTATGAAACTCTGAAATTCTGAACTTGGAAACTCAAACTCTGATTTCAGAAATTCTGAATGGATGTGTTTCTGAGCAGGACGATCTGAATATCCAGAGGACGCCAAAAATAAAGACCACTTTACTGAGAAACACAGCCAGCATTCATATCACTGGTACTGAAAGGGGAGTTAAACCGCCTGTAAAGATGTGAATCTATTTAAATTACAAAACTAATTTACCAGCTAAGTTCGTTCCTATGCTTGGTAAGATTTCCAGCCTCCACCCGAACTCCCAAAGATTCAAAAGGAAAGAAGAAACATTCCCGTTTTCTGACTTCTGTTTTCTTGTTAATCAAAAAATCAATCTAAGATGAAAACACGGTAAACGCCTCGTGTTCCGTTCTTTTGTTTTGGAAAAATCAAACAGCCACGCACCACCAATGATGCACTGACTTAAACGGAAAAGTCTTAGTTAATTCACCTCTCCAGGCTCCGCCCACTAATCCGTTCTACTGTAACTACAGTAGTGAGTCTGGACAAGACGCGCATTCATCAAGACAGAACTCCATCTCTCTCTCCCCCTCAATCTCTCTCTCTCCCTTTCAGTTATTTAGAGCAGAAAGAGGAGACTGGAGGAATGAAAGAACGAAGCACAGAGAGAGAGAGAGAGAGAGAGAGAGAGAGAGAGAGAGAGAGAGAGAGGATGTAGCTGCATGTTTATAGATAAGACCCTCTACTACCCCCACAACAATAACACCACTGTCTCCCCACTCGCTCTCTTCTTTCTCCCTCTCTCTTCTCCTTCTATCTCTCTATTTTCTTTCATTGTCTTTCCCTTGTTTTTCTATCCCCCTTTTCTCTCCTCTTCCTTTCTCTCTCATTCTTAGCCTCTTATTTTCTCTGCCTTCTCTCTTTTGCCTCTCTTTCATCCTCTTGACTCTCTTTTCTCTCTCACTCTCTTACTTTACTCTCTCTTTTATCCATGCATTTCTCTCTCTCTCTCCCTCTCTCTCTCTCAGAATTACCTCTATAATGTCCTGTTGTGTCCAGCATTCCTAGCACTGCACAAATTGCCCCAGTTAACATGCTCAATTTTGGACACTCCCCCCCTCTTTTCCCCCACAGAGGATAGACTTACAGTCAAGACTCAAAATGACCCCCCCCCCACCCACACACCCACAGACACACACACACAGTGGTGGGAGGGAAACAGGTTTTTTTTTTCCTGATGGAGGAAACAGGTGACGGGGACTGGGGTGGGGGGGTATCTTTGGACCTTTGGGCTGCTCTGATTGGCCGTTTGTTTCCCCCTCTGAGCGCGCTCAGTAATTATCTTGTCTGACTCACAATGCCAAAGCAACCCCAAACCCCATAATGCCACTCTGTTTCCACAGCGACCAGCAGGGGGTGGGCATCCTGCAGCAGAACAGACACAAATATGCATCTTCATGTTTTTCTCTTTTTGAACTGCTATAATTGTCCTGTTCTGCTATTTTTACACCTCTTTATGTGTTATGCAAATTTCAGATTTTCCAATTCTTCATTTCTTTGTAAACATACTTTGTTATAAAGTTTACATCTTATTATACATTGTTCAATTAAAACTGTTCATCTAGACATTCATTTTCAAAACATTTGCACTCAGAACAATCTTTAACTTCAACCCAGTTTCCTCTGTTATTTATGTTTTGTATTAGTTTTCTAACACTGTCTGTCAGACACACACACACACACACACACACACCTTTGTACCATGTGATATGCATATATCACATCCACAAACTCCAGCAGCACTGCTGTGTCCGATCCACTCAGACCAGCGCAACACACACTAACACACCACCACCACGTCAGTGTTACTGCAGTGCTGAGAATGATCCACCACCCAAATAGTACCTGCTCTGTGAGGGTCCATGGGGGTCCTGACCACTGAAGAACAGGGTAAAAGGGGGCTAACAAAGTATCAGAGAAACAGATGGACTACAGTCTGTAACTGTAGAACTACAAAGTGACCCTATATAGTAAGTGGAGCTGATAAAATGGACAATGAGTGTAGAAACAAGGAGGTGGTCAGAATGTTGTGCCTGATCGGTGCACACACACACACACACACTATATTAAATATATATACACACACGTGTGTGTGTGTGTGTGTGTGTGTGCGCGTGTGTAATAATATGTCCTATATCATCGCTGTCCAAAAAAAAAGGTATCTCCAAAACTTTACAGGAAAAGCCAAAAACACTCTTTTAATTTTAACGTAAGTTCATGTAAAGAGGTTTTATTCCAAGTGATTTTGGAGCATTTCTATTGGTCCAAACTTCATGAAATTGTTATACAAGATAAAGCACAGCGGGTGTGTTCAAATGATGGAGAAATAAAAACAGACAAAAATGGACATCATCTTCTTTGAACAGATATCTACACTACATGAACAAAAGTACTAGGACACACCTCTTAATCATTGAATTCAGGTTCAGGTGTTTGATTCAGTCTCGTTGCCACAGGTGTATAAAGTCAAGCCCCCAGCCCTGCAGCCTGCCTTTACACTCATCAGTGAAAGAATGGGTCTAAAGAGTTCAGTGAGTTCCAGCGTGGTTCTGTAATAGGAGCCACCATTGTAACAATCCAGTTCTCAAATTTCTTCCCTCCTAGATTTTCCACCATCAGCTGTGAGTGTATTATTGAAAAGTGGAAGCGTTTAGGAATCACAGCAGCTCAGCCACGAAGTGTCAGACCATGTAAAGTTACAGAGCGGGTCTCCGAGCTCTGAGGAGCACAGAGCATAAAAGACCCCAACGCTCTGCTGATCAATAACTGCAGAGTTCAGACCTCCTCTGGCAGCAACATCAGCACAGAAACTGCACCCAGAGCTTCATGGCAGGGTTTCCATGTCTGAGCAGCTGCATGAAGCCTTACATCACCAATTGTGCCAGCTGTAGAGTTTGGTGGAGGAGGGATGATGATATGGGGCTGTTTTTCAGGGGTTGATCTAGAACCCTTAGTTCCAGTGAAGGGAAATTTTAAAGCTTCAGCACCAAGACATTTTGGACTATTGTACACTTCCAACTTTGTGGGACAGTTTGGGGAAGAACCTTTCCTGTTCCAGCATGACTGAGCCCCAGTGCACAAAGCAGCTCCATAAAGGCCTGACTGGGTGAGTTTGGTGTGGAAGAACTTGACTGGCCCTCACAGAACCCTGACCTCAACCCCATCAAACACCTTTGGGATGAACTGGAACGGAGATTGTGAGCCAGGCCCTCTCGTCCAACATCAGTGTCTGACCTCACAAATGCTCTTCTGGATGAATGGGCAGAAATTCCCACAGACTCTCCAACATCTTGTAGAAGCTTCCCAGAAGAGTGGAAGCTGTTAGAGCTGCAAAGGGGGACCAACTCCATATTAATGTGGGTTTAAAGAGCCATGAACACTTAAAGAACACAAACAGTTCTTTGCATGGTGAAATGGTTCTCCAGATTGATGGAGAATGTGTTGTATATGGTTCCATATATCACCTATAAGCGTTCTTCTACTGTTACAAAGTCAAGGTTGTATACAGCAGCAGAGCCCTTTCTGGTGCTGTATAGAACCACATACAACATGTTCTCCTTATGTGTAAATGGATCTTCAATCTGAAGAAAGGGTTCTTTGAGTGTTCATAGTTCTACACAGAACCTTTGTCTTTACTAAAGAACCCTTAAAGAACCATCATTTTTAAAAGTGCATTTAGAGGGAGCTATTTTTTTTAATCTAATGAATTTACTTTGGAGTTTAGATTCGCTAAATATAGCTGTTTTCAATGAACCATTGTCTTTACTAAAGAACCTTGAAGAATCTTTTTTTTACATTTTACCATTTTTTACATATTATTATTATTATTATTTATTGTAGTTATTGTATATAAAAATAATATGTAAAAACAGCAGTTTTCTAATGTGAAATCTCATCTTAACCTCAGGAAGCAAACAGAAATAGTTTAACTTTTTGATTTTTAAAAAATGAAATGGAGTTTTCTTAAAAAACACTGGAGGAAGTCAGGAACGTTTTGTAGCTCTGATTTTCTCTGCTTAAAAACCCACACAGGGAGGTTTATTGTGTAGGTGATGCTAACAGAGAAGGAGATTGAATTAGAGTGAATCAATAACGGACAGCAGAACGCTTTAGCGGCTCAGTGAGAAAGCTCAGAGTGGACACAACAGACACCCCCCCCCCACCCCACCCCCTGCCAACACGGATAACAGGATTATCCATTCAACACTCGCACGCTCCGCTGTGTTTGCTGAGCTCCACCGCACACAACCTTCACCTCAGCAACCAAAACATGAGCTTTAGTGTTAGCACGATGCTAACTGCATACCTAAACAATCACGCTCACCTCACCCCATCCGGAGCTGTCAGTAGCTCTAATAGTCTTGATTATGTGGTTTCTGGTGCTGTATGACTCTTATCTACAAACATGGACTGAATTTTGCTTTATTTTTATTTGGCCACTGTAAATCTGAGTTGCGCTCGAGTTTCATGTTCAGCAGTTCTTCTCTCGACTCAGACTCGCACCTCAGAGACTGGAGTCTCAACTCAGACTTCGTTTACGCCTGATCACTTTATGCTTCCTGGGTATCAGGATTATATCTGGATGAGGCCACATAAAAATGCGAGTTAACACAGATACAGATTTAAAACAGATACAGATCTGATCACTCAGACCACTTCAGGAGGACTGAGACGCACTTGAGCCACATTATAGCAGCTTAAACACGTCCGTCTCTCCACGACACGTTCAACACCCAAAACCGCTCCCAGTACAACCAAAACCCCTCCCAGTACAACCGAAACCCCTCCCAGTACAATGGTTTTAGGAGTGGCTTCATTTAGCCCCCACAGGGTGTATGTTGTTTATGATTACTTTAGTGGATCTTCTGGAGTGGGACAGTTTATTCAGACTCTGTTTGAGGATTTATTAGATCAGTTTTCAAAACAGCAGCTGCTGGAGCTGATGACGTTGTGTTGTCCATCACCGACGAGAGGTTGAAGAATAATGAAGTTATAATGAAGGCTGTAAACCCACACCCACAGAATTCTGGCACGTTATAATGTCCCTCTACTATTGTTCTACACTGTAATCTCACTCTGTTGTAGCCATAGAGACCGATCAGACCCCTAACTTTACATCTGCACATCTGCGGAAACATCTGCAGAGACAAAACACACACAAAACACACTATTACAGCGTCAGAGAGACAAGAACGATAATTATGCACAGAATGGACAGAGTGAATAGACGCATGAGTGGAGGAAGAAAAGGGGGGGAAGGGGTTCTGTAGTGTTATTCAGATTAACACACACATTACACACACTACGTGTGTACAGAGGTGGAAAAAGGCAGGAGGACAGAACAGAAATCCTGCTTTATTTATTATTTATTTATTAACAGAATTTTCCTGCTTTATTCGTGTGGAAATATTACACCAGATAAAAAATCAGTTCCACTGTAATCTGTGTAAACGTGCACTGAATTACAGTCTCACAAGCCAGAGTGGGCAGATTTAGGGAACGGTCACCTTTGATAGGACAGGGCCGGTTGACTGACATGCAAATCAGCCAATCACAGACCTTTTAGTGTGACGCATGCAACAAAAGCAGACCTGTGGTACTGCCTGACAAACACACAAGGATAACTTGTTCACTTCCTACCTAAAACTTCCAACACAGCTCAGGAAAAACTGCTGAAACACGACACATGTTTGTTTTGGTTCAGTGAATATAAGAACGATAACAACTGAATCAGTTCAAACTGAGCAAAAACACCAATGAAGTTTAGATATTTACAGTGATATTCTGATCTATTTACACCCGAGACTTCAGAGACAGTAATGACCTAAATATATACATATACATATACACACAATATAAATAATATACAAATATTTCTAATGGGAGTCTGTTCCAAACAAATTTACACGTCTGAAAATAGAGAGAAGAGAGAAAAAAAACAGGGGAAAGGAAGAAAGACTGAGGTAAGGGAAACAGAGAGAAAGAGAGAGCAAGAGAAGAAATAAATAAAGAAAGAAAGAAAAAAGAAAGAAAAAAAATGTAGAGGAGGGGAGAGTGAGAGAAGACTGAGGGAGAGAGAGAAAGAAGGAAGAGAGGGAAAAAAGAAAAGAGTGAGAGGGCGAAAGAAAGAAAAAGAAAAAAGAAAGAAAGAAAGAAAGAAAGAAGAGTGAGAGGGAGGGAGGGAGAGAGAGTGCGAGAGAAAGAGAGAAAGGGAGAAAGGAGAGAGAGCGCGAGAGAAAGAGAGCGAGCGAGCGAGAGCGAGCGAAAGAGAGAAAGGAGAGAGAGAGAGCGCTAGAGCAAGAGCGAGAGCAAGAGCGCAAGAGCGCAAGAGAGCGAGCGAGAGAAAGAGAAAGGAGAGAGAGAGAGAGCGAGAGAGAAAGAGAAAGAGAGAAAGGAGAGAGAGAGAGAGCGAGAGAAAGAGAAAGAGAGAAAAGAGTAGGGAGAGAGAGAGAGAGAGCGCGAGAGAAAGAGAGAAAGGAGAGAAAGAGAGAGAGAGAAAGAGAGAGAGAGAAAGAGAAAGAGAGAAAGGAGAGAGACAGAGAGAGAGAGAGCGAGAGAGAAAGAGCGCGAGAGAAAGAGAAAGAGAGAAAGCAGAGAGAGAGAGAGAGAGAGAAAGAGAAAGAGAGAAAGGAGAGGGAGAGAGAGAGAGAGAGAGAGAGAGAGAGAGAGCGCGAGAGAAAGCAGAGAGAGAAAGAGAGAGAGAGAGAGCGCACAAGAGAAAGAGAGAAAGGAGAGAGAGAGAGAGAGAGAGAGAGAGAGAAAGAGAGAAAGGAGAGGGAGAGAGAGAGCGAGAGAAAGAGAAAGAGAGAAAGGAGAGGGAGAGAGAAAGAGAGAGAGAGAAAGGAGAGGGAGAGAGAAAGAGAAAGAGAAAGAGAGAAAAGAGTAGGGCGAGAGAGAGCGAGAGCAAGAGAGAAAGGAGAGAGAGAGAGAAAGAGAGAGAGAGAAAGAGAGAGAGAGAGCGCACGAGAGAAAGGGAGAAAGGAGAGAGCGAGAGAGAGAGAGAGAGCGAGAGAGCAAGAGAGAGACTCAGTAAGGTCAGTAGGATTTATATGAGGCCAGTCTGAACTCATACAGCTAATCCTGTTAGCATGGTTAGCATTAGCACTGAAGGAGCACGAATGGAGCTCAAATACAACCTGGTTAAAACCAACAAACAGTAAAGATCAAATACGGACAAATATCGGAATAAATCCCACACTGATCCCATTAACTCCTACCAGCTGCAGGTGGGCGGGGCTGAACTGCTGTAGGATAAATGGGTGGGGCTAATCTGATGTAAGCCGAATGGGTGGTCTTGTGTGTTCATAGCTGTGACATCATAGCCATGGTGAACACAAACGGCTGTTTTTCCTATACGGACTGTATGAACTGGGGAGCGAACAGCACATTTTAAACTTTACATTTTTACATTAGGCCCTTTGAAGAGCAAACATGCTGGCTTTGGTGAGATAAATGTATCATTACTTATCATCAGGCCAATAAAGCAGCATGAATTAAAATGAGCCTGAAATTAGTTGTAAAGCAAACCTGCACCAAACCAACCTGCACAGTACAGATAAACAGAGCTGTTCTGTTTACATTCTACTGAAAAAGAACCTCAACACCACAAATATTCTCTCACAACAGTCCCAGCACACACACACACACACACTCACGTTACCACACACTCAATAAACCATCAGACAGATCAAATAAATCACTGAATGATTACACAGATCAAATAAATCATTAAACTCATCTGGGCAGCGCAATGCAACACTGCAGGCACACCAGTTCAAACACTCTCCTAAAGCCCAACATTTTACTGCGCGCTCTCTCTCTCTCTCTCTCTCTCTCTCTCTGTGGTCAGTCTCAAGCAAGGGTGCACAAACTTTTTGTCTCAGGAGGCCTAAGTAACGTTCATGGTGCGCTGCGAGCTAAAAAAACAATATAAGATTTGAGCAAGTTTTGGGGATTTGGAGACCTCTCTGGCGGAAATGTGTAATTGCAAGCAAAGTGGAGAAGAACATTTTGTAAATCATATACTACTGTCCTATTGTGAAATACAGGGGGTCCTGGGGTCCGACTTAACCCTTTGGACCCCCTGAAATGTCTTAAACCTCAGAATTCTTAAGGGTCCCAGAAAATAAACATATTATAATGTTATGCTGTCCCTTATGATAAAATAGACACTCAAATACACATTCAGCCAATGCTGGAGTAGCCAGACAATATGGGACCCCCAAATACCAGGGGGTCTTTCACAAACTGACCATACTATAGATCATATCTTCAACAGTGTGATGTTGATTCTGAGATCATTTGAGGCCGAAACATCGAGCTGGACCTTCTTTTTGAGTCTGTGTGTGATGTTAATACGTAAAGACGTACATAATGGTAATGTTATTATGGTGAGCTATATAATGTTAATGTTATTTGTGCAGTAAGATATTTACCATAATTCTTAAGACACACTTAAATCAAACTACTTCTACTATGCACACACACACACACACACACACACACACACACACTCACATATACACAAACAAAGAGCAGTGTGTGTAGAGAGAGGTGGACACTCACCTTAAATGGACTTCCCTCCGTTATCATCCCCCTCTCAGGGTGTTTCCCCTCTCGTCCTCTTTCACACTCACTCTCTCTTCACTCCTTTACTGGCTCTCTTCTCTTTTTTCTCTTTATCACTCCTTTTTTCTTTCTGTTTATGTGTCTGAACGAGTTCAGTTCAGTCTCTTCGCTGCAGTGAGAGTTACTGTACTGTGTGTGTTAGCTAATCTGGTCAGGCTGCAGTGTGTGTGTGTGTGTGTGTGTGTGTGTGTAATCCCTGTTGAGATAAGGAGAGCGGTGCTTAGCAGCACGAGAGTCCTGGGAATAACGCGCACACACACACACACACACACACACACACACACACACACACACACACACACACACTGTGTTCTCACTTGTTTGCAACATTAGCTCTCTCACACATGCAAAAGTTTGTGCACCCCTGCTCAAATTCCATGTTGTCGATATTGTAAGTGTAAATAAGTGAACATCCACTATACACTTAAAAAAGATGGGTCTTCAAAGGTTCTTTAGTTAAAAAAAAACCCTTTGCATGATTAAATGGTTCTTCAGATTGATGAAGAATGTGCTGTATATGGTTCTATATACAACTCAGTTTCCAAAAAAGTTGGGACACTGTGCAAAATGTTCATAACAACAGCTTATATTTAACTGAAAATAATACAAAGATAGCATTAAATACTGAAACTGAGAAATTTTATTGTTTATTGAAAAATATTTGCCCATTTTGAATTTGATGCAACACGTTCCAAAAAAGTTGGGACGGGGGCAACAAAAGACTGGTAAAGTTGTGTAATGTTAAAAAACTCACCTGGTGTAATCTCAAACTAGTTTGGTTGATTGGCAACAGGTCAGTAACATGATTGGGTCTAAAAGAGCATCTCAGAGAGGCGGAGTCTTTCAGAAGTAAAGATGAGGAGGGTTCACCACTCTGTGAAAGACTGCACCATCAAATAGTGCAACAATTCAATAAGAACGTTTCTCAACATAAAACAGCAAAGAACTTCTGCTTTTCATCATCTACAGTACATAATAACATTAAAAGATTCAGAGAATCTGGAGAAATCTCTGTATGTAAGGGACGAGGCCAAAAACCAGTATATGCTGGCCGTGATCTTTGGGCCCTCAGACAGCACTGCATTAAAAACAGACATGATTCTGCAGTGGAAATCACTGCATGGGCTCAGAAACACTTCTGAAAACCACTGTCTGTGAAAACAGTTCATCACTGCATCCACAAAGGAAAGTTAAACCTCTGCCATGCAAAGTAGAAACCGTATATGAACAGGATCCAGAAACACTGCTGCCTTCTCTGGTTCTGAACTCATTTAAAATGGACTGAGGCAAAGTGGAAAAGTGTCCTGTGGTCCAACTAATCAAAACTTGAAATTCTGCTAAACAGGAGAGGGACCATCAGCACCAGTTCACAAGCCAGCGTCTGTGATGGTCATGGAGGCATTAGTGCACATGGCATGGGTAACTATCACATCTATGAAGGCACCATTAATGCTGAACAATATTTACAGGTTTTGCAGTAAAATATGCTGCCATCCAGACGACGTCTTTTTCAGGGAAGGCCTTGATTATTTCAGCAAGACAATGTAAAACCACATTCTGCATGTATTACAGCAGCAAAGGAGACCCTGAACTGATGAGCAGCTGAAATCCTGTATCAAACAAGAACAGAAAACATTTCACTTTCTAAACTACAGCAGAGTCTCCTCAGTTCCCAAACACTTACAGAGTGCTGTTAAAGAGGTGATGCAGCACAGGAAACCCTGTCCCAACCTTTTTTGGAATGTGCTGCACCAAATTCAAAATAAGCATATATATATATATTCTTTGTACTATATTCAGTTAAATAATTAAATGGGTTTAAATGCTTTCTGTTTGTTTACATTTTGCACAGTGTTGCAACTTTTTTGGAAACAGGGGTGAAACACCAAAAAGGGATCTTCTAATGGTCCAAGCTTGACATTGTAACAATATCAGAACCTTTTAGTGCTTTATAGAACACTTTTCAAAAAAGGTTCTATATAGAACCATATAGAACACATTCTCCATCAATCTGAAGAACACTTCACCATGCAAAGAACAAATGGTTTTGATTGTTGATTGTGTTCACGGTTCTTTATAGAAGTATTGTCTTTGCTAAACAATCCCTGAAGAACCATAAACGCATTCTCCATGAATCTGAAGAACCATTCTACCATGCAAATAAGTATTTAAACATCAAAACGTTCTATATACAACTCATGGTTCTAAACAGAACCCTTGTCTTTGCTAAAGAACCGTTGAAGAGCCATCGTTAAGAGTGCAGGTTAAATAATTATCATACAGCAAAATAAATCCTGCAACAATGTTACGTCAGCTTTAGACAGCATGACCTATTTTCACTACAGTGGAGAACAATCAATAAACAAAACAAACTAGCTAGCGAAATGCTATTGTTATCTAGTGCTTGGGAGTTAAGTGGCTTAGTGGAGCCGTTTTTCTCTGCTCTCTTAGAAAAGATCTTTCCTCAAGGGTTCTTTAAAGAACCATCTGAACTATTTGCATGCTCAAATGGTTCTTTGCATGGTGAAATTGTTTTTCAGATTGATGGAGGATGTGTTATATATGGTTCTATGTAAAACCCTTTAAGAAAAATGGTTCTATACAACACGAAAAAGGTTCTTCTATTGTTAATGTCAAGATTGTAGAACAGCAGAACCCTTTTTGGTGCTATACTGAACCATATACAAGACATTCTTCATCAGTCTGAAGAACCATTTCAACATGCAGACGGTCCTTTGAGTGTTCATGGTTCTATATAGAACCATTGTCTTTACTAAAGAAACCTTGAAGAACCATCTTTTTTAAACAGTGTATAAGAAGCAATGTTTATTTTTACATGCTGATATTGTTTTTGGGGAAACAACGGCGCCCCCTACTGTAAGCTCCGCCTTCACGAGCCTTTGGATTGGTTTAGAAATTTCACACTAGGTTTTTAAGTCTATGTTCTCCCTACATTCAGCCCAAAAGTTCTCATGGTTCTCTAGACGTTCTCATTACGTCTCCGTGAGACGGCCCCTTTACACTGTGCAAACACTTCATGATTAATTGGACCAATAAACATGATTGATTACTTAAATCTTGTTCCCTTAAATTACATTGAATGTTATGAAATATTTTTCTGTAACGTTACTGTATTGAAGATATGAGGTTTTGTGTCAAACAACTTAAAAACATCATGCATTTTATTTTAATTTAATTCATAATTTGATTTTTGTTTTTATATTTTTGTGTAGTTTACATTTACTATTATATATACACTACTATTATTAAACACATAGGACATATGAAAGGAACCCATTGTAACTCATTGTACATTTGCATTATTTGTTTACGGCCAACTTCTAAAACTACAAACTAAATAAAAAAATACAACACAATATAATTAAAATTGTTTATAGTCAACTCAGTAACTTCGACCTACAAACTCCAAACCAACACTAAATATGTGAACGCTCTGAAGCCAGCACACACACACACACACACACACACGTTTGTGTTACTGCCTTTGTGAGGACTTCCACTGACTGTAGCTGAGTGATCACTGAACCCTCACCTCAAACCCAGACAGCCTCATTTAGAATTCGTGGTGAAAACAGAATTTTATCTTGAGCTAATCAGCAAAATGTCCTCACTTCTACTCATTGTTCAAGCTTTCCTATTAATCCGCCCTGCTGAAAATCGACCTTTAGAAACCACTAGCATTAAAACCTAAACGTTTTGCTTTCTAATGGGAACTGGCTTAATGGTTACCAATAGAGACCACTAATCTCCTGTAGATCCCATTAGAAAACCATGAAATGCATTGGTCACCTGCTAACCCATTAGGATCCTTTACACTCTGATATCAACACATTAAAAAAGCTAAAAGACATTACAAAACCATCAAGAACCAACAAACTTAATGTTTTCTATGGGTTTTTTTTCAGCAAGGTGAAGATGTTTGATCCCCACACAGTGCTAAATACAGGAAAACACACCAGAGCCAATTAAATCAGACTAAAAACAGTCAATTTCATAAATACGGCAACACTCAACGCGCGCGCACACACACACACACACACACACACACACACACACAGAGCTGTGTAAGTAGATTACGGTGGTAAAGCAGTGGTGAAGCTATTAGACTGAATTGTCCTTGACACAGCAGCTGCTGGGGCAGGACGACCCGAACACAGAACCGCTGAGGACACTGAGCTAGCGGGACAGCTAGCGCTACTTTAAAGCAGCAGCTCAGCCAAAACAGACCCTGAATTTCCCCAGCTTCCCCAAATGCAGCCATTCAGCCAAGACATGATTGGTGTCTGAGGTCTGCTTCTTTAATTGGAGCTACTAGGCTAATGTGGCTAACATGTAATGGAAGGTAACAGTGCGAACCGCAGGCCTAAATCATCATCACTCGCCTGAAAGAGTGGAGCAGTTCAGTAACGACCAAAGTCTATTAGAGACTCCATTACGCAGTTTGTAGTTGACTGTAAACGAACTGAACTGAGTTCTGTTAAAGGGAACCAGCTGCAGATGACCTCAGTGCTGTGTGTTCACAGGGTAAGTGAACTACAAACAGACTCTTCTTTCTGGTCCTTTTCAGCACTGATGAGATTTTAGACCAGAGCTCCACTAGAACTCAGAGCCCCTTCACACCACTCACGGCGTGCGCACTGCTCGCAAAGTGGGCAGCGTTCTCCGATAAAACTGACCTTTCAGGTGGTGAGAGGAACCACTAGACACGCCTGCTGCTCTCCTATTGGCTGCGCTGAAACGTCTGACCGAAGCGCATCGCGCAGAACTGGAAAAATGACCCTGCACGTCTGCCATGGTGGGTTCCGTTTTCAGCGGTGCTCCTCACTGAGCTCCACCCGGCGAAAATCTGCGTCTGCAATGAAACAGTGTATATGAAAAAGAGCAGCGGTGATTTCCACTCATTCAGCGTTCAGTGTGGAAGCAGCTTAAAGCTCTGCGCTGTGTGTCTGACCAGCATCAGCCTTTACCGCAATAAAATCACAGGCTCTCACGTCTTATAGCTTTAATACGTCAGCGCCGCTGTCTTGTCACGATATCACAGGCAGCCTTCGGCCCAGTCCCATTTCTTATTTTCACCACTACCCCTGTCACCCTAACCCCTTGGAACTGAGTTACCGGGTAGTGGTTGAAATCTTCCCTCTGAAATGGGACCCTCAAATAAAAAGAGCATCACTTCATTAACAGCTACCAGCGCTGCTCTGTAGGCGACCCTGCCAGTCTGCAGTGACAGCAGAGGAGGGTAAAGTTCAGCTCCTCACTGCTGGGCTTTAGTTACATTTAGGGCATCATATGATCTTCAAAGAGGGGGGCGATTATTTATTATCACCCACCCCTAATTCTACAGTGATATGAAGCTGAAGTCAGATATTCACCAGATTCTTGTTCGAATTTTCCCGTTCCACCTTAAATGGAGCAGCAGTTCTGATGCCTGAGGTGCCAGAATGCAACTGCTGCACAATTTAAGGTGGAACAGTAAATTTAGCTACCAAGACATCAGGACACTTCTAGCGATTTGTTATGCTTGTTATGAAGGAAAAGACCACCATACACTGAAACCACACTAAACTAAAATAATACAATGTTCACCGTAATTTTTTAACAGAGAAAATTCTCACATCTGTGTGTTTCTTTGGTCTCTTGTTCTCCATCTTGCTGGTTTTTCTTTTTTTCTCATAACTCTCTGTTTGGAGTCTCTGAAAAACCTCCATTTGGAGAGTCATGTAGC
The DNA here is from genome assembly GCF_904425465.1 of Colossoma macropomum. Taxonomy (NCBI): domain Eukaryota; kingdom Metazoa; phylum Chordata; class Actinopteri; order Characiformes; family Serrasalmidae; genus Colossoma; species Colossoma macropomum. The sequence continues at coordinate 36,128,827 of NW_023494798.1, forward strand.
CCCAACACTCCACCCTCCCCCTCTATCTCAACAAGAATCGGGACCCTCTACCCCTAGACGTGAGCATGCAAAATGGAGGGTTAGGGCTGAGTGGTAGGGGTGAAAAGGGTTTGGTCCTCCTCGGTGGTCTGTTTTTACCACCTCAGTCAGAGTCAGAACAAGGAATTTGGCTCCAGCTGTTGGAGCATCTCTAATATTAAATGCAATGTACAATGTACACATAATTTACAGACCATATACAATATACAGTATAAAAGCAATGTGCAAACTATTTATGGAAAATAATATACAGACAATGTACATATTATTTACAGACAATACACAAACAACATACACATATAGGGACAAGCAACATACATAAGTGTGTGATGGTGCAAACAGTGATCTACATCATGTATGAGAAAGAAATTGTGGTGCACAACAGTGAGTGTGAAACAGAGTGTAATAACTATTTGGGGAATAAACTAAAACAGGAGCAGCTACGGCCCAGCAGATATTAGTGGACAGCTATTTCCAACAGAGCCAATAGAGACACCTAGCTGAAGTGCTGTAGACTGTGTCTGTGTGTACGGTGAGCCTCGAGGTCTTTACAGTAAAGCAAAGCAAAAGCAGACTGGCGCGGTTTGGCATTCATAATGCACAAATCAATCAGACCACAAAAACAAACGGACGGACTGAATCAGGTCTAAGGGTGTGGGCCGTTTCAGTGAGAGAAGAGGACTCAGACTGCTGGGTCGTGGTTTTCTGTGCGGATATGAACACGACAAACGAACTCCGACCCTCTAAACGGCTCTTGGTTGTAGTTTGTTTCGTGGTTCAACTGGGGGGGGGCAGTCGTGGGCTGGAGGTTAGGGAACCAGCCTTGTGACCGGAAGGTCGCCGGTTCGATCCCCTGAGCTGAAAGTATGTGACTGAAGTGCCCTTGAGCAAGACACCTAACCCCCAACTGCTCCCCAGGTGCTGCGGATAGGGCTGCCCACCACCCTGGGCAAGTGTGCTCACTGCCCCCTAGTGTGTGTGTTCACTAGTGTGTATGTGGTGTTTCACTGCACGGATGGGTTAAATGCGGAGCTGAAATTTCCCCGATGTGGGACTGATAAAGGGTAACTTAACTTACTTAATATTTAATTTGTGCATTGTGAAAACAAAACGGCCTTTATGGTGAGGAGGCTCACCGTACAGCCACAGGGTTCCAGCATTTCAGCAGGTAAAAATAGAAGAAGGATCATTTATAAGGTTCTACTCAGGATAAAGTCTGTCCGTGATCTGCGACAAAACAGCAGCGCTGACGTATTAAAGTGATAGAATGCGAGAGCCCGAGCAATTTTACCAAGTTAAAGGCTCACGCTGGGCACGCAATGCAATTTTAAGCTGCTTCCACACCGAACGCTGAATGATTGAAAATTCACCGCTGGTGCTGATTTTCGCCGGGCAGATCTCAGTGAGGAGCACAGCTGAAAACGGAACCGCCGCAGCAGCATTTTTCCAATTCTGCGCGATGCGCTTCAGCCAATCGTTTCAGCGCAGCCAACAGGAGAGCAGCAGGCGTGTCTGGTGGTTCCACTCACCACCTGAAACGTTACGTTTATCAGAGAACACTGCCCACTGTGCGAGCACTGTGCACACAGTGCTGTGAAAGGAGTCTGAGTTCTAACGGAATTGTGGTCTGAACAAGAAGTGGTCTGAGATCCCAAAGGACCAGAAAGAAAACTGAGTCCTCTTTATAGTTCACTTACACTGTGAACACAAACAGAACTCAGTTCGGTTCTTTCAAAACGAACTTTGTGAAAACACTAAGTGAACTATATCTGTCTGGTCCTTTTTAGCACTGATGAGATCTCAGCCCACTTCTTTTTCAGACCACAGCTCCATTGGAACTCAGACCCCTTTCACAGCACCCACGGTGCGCGCAGTGCTCATGAAGTGGGCAGCATCCTCTGATAAAACTGACCTTTCAGGTGGAGAGAGGAACCACCAGACCCACCTACTGCTCCTCACTGAGCTCCACCCGGCAAAAATCTGCATCTGCAATAAATGAGTGTGTTTGAAAGATCAGCGGTGAACGCAGTTAAAACTCATTCGTGCCCAGAATCACCCTTTAACACTAAAATCACGCAGGCTCTCTTATCTTATTGCTCTGATATGTCAGCGCTGCTGTCATGTCTCAGATCACAGACAGGCTTTGTCCTGAGCAGAACCGTATAAATGATCCTTGGTGGTCTGCCGTTTAGAGGGTCTGAGGTCGTCTGTCGAGTTCACATATGCACAGAAAACCATGATTCAGCATCTGAGTCGGCCCAAGTCTGATACTGCATGGAAAAATCTATAAACATTGGCTAAAAGCGTCTTAGCACAGCTAAAAACAGTAGCAGCCATCCTGAAGCTACACACAGGCCAATAATCTGAGAGCGGTCACCACAGTGGTCAGAGTGTGACCTCTGTTCTGAGTTCTAGAGATACTGAACTCTTAGAAGGTGCAGTTATCAATGTCAACAACAAAAGCATGTTGGGATGTAATATTAAGTGATGCTGCAGCTAGGGTTAGTCTGCTAATTACTTAAAGGGAAACTCCACCAATTTCTCTAAATCTCTGCATAATTAAGTGGTTAAGACGTAAACAGAGCGGTTCAGAGGGGTTCAGAGCGGTTCAGAGCGGTTCAGAGGGGTTCAGAGCGGTTCAGAGGGGTTCAGAGCGGTTCGGAGCGGTTCGGAGCGGTTCGGAGCGGTTCAGAGGGGTTCAGAGCGGTTCAGAGGGGTTCAGAGCGGTTCAGAGGGGTTCAGAGCGGTTTGGTGTGAAACTCTCTGTTCTAGATAAACTTACCGAGTCAGAACTGTTCACAGTGGTGGTGATAGGAACCAGACGTCCACCTCTAAAAGCTCCCCTCACAGAAAGTTCCTACATGAAATGGTTATGAATTCACTGCCTGATGACTGAGACTGTGACGAACAAACTAGTTTCCCTAGTTGAGCCCATTTCCTTTCATATTCACCCCTTATTTCAGCCCCGTTCCATCCCTGCTCTGGTTTTACAGGAGTTCCTAAACTTTCCTTCACTAATTTATCAGCTAATGCTGCTGTTTACCTCCCACTGCAGTATCAAATGTTGCTAGCTTGGTACAAAACGTCACCTTTTACAGTTAAAGCTAGAGTCGCTCCTGGGCTTCATATCATTATAGTAGCAGCAGGTTTATCACTCAGAATACCTGCACAGGCTGCACTGTACCGTCTGGGAAAAGGCCCAAGCTTAGTTTTAGCTGCCCTTAAATAATGCCTGGGCCAGTTCAGACATGCTCAGTAGAACCCTACTGGAGTGATCCATTTAGTGGTGGGGGGGGTTCATGGGGTTCATATAGTTTGAGGTATTTTTTCATTTAACTGGATTTTGTTCATTCTGTGAGCTGGTTATGATTCAAATATCCATTTTTGAATCAGCTTTTCTTGGATTCTGTATTTACTTTATTAGTTATTGTCGATGGTCATTACTGTCGTCCCCTGCAGACGAGGAGGACTGGTCTGTGCTGGGTTGGGTCGACCAGTAGAAGCCTATATAAGAGATCACCTCACTGTGGGTGAGAGAAATTGATTGACTGGGTTGGATTGATTTGATTTGATTCAATTGAATTGGATTGATTGGATTGTTTGGATTGATTTGATTGGATTAATTGGATTGGATTGATTGGTTGGGTTGGGTTGATTGATTTAACTGATTGGATTGATTTGATTGGATTTGATTCTATGATTTGACTGATCTGATTAATTGATTTGATTGGATGATTTGACTGATTTGATTTGATTGATTTGTTTGAATTGGATTGGATTGATTGATTTGATTGGACTGTTTGGATTGATTTTATTTGATTCGACTGATTGGATTAATTGGATTTGATTGATTGGATTTGACTGGATTCATTGATTAACCAATGTATTTGAGGAAAACTGTTGCTTCCTCACATTTCATAAATATATTCTGTATATTCTGTGAATATTTTGTTTTGTTTTCTTCTTTCTTTCCCTTTTTTCAACATTTTTGTTTTTTCACACGTTTCACCAAATAAACACCTTTGCACTGAATGTGCTATTGTTGTTTGCACAACCCACAACCTTGTCAGAGTGGATCTGCCCTCACCTGCAAGCAAAGTCTGAGGATTGTTTTACGATATATTTGAAAAGATTTTGGACTAAAATGCAGCAAAAAATAGCCCCCAAAGAAAACTTATTATTTCAGATTTTCCACTATTTTCCATCATCAACATTCCATATAAACTCAGAAGACTCGTGTAGGTTCACTGGTGGTTCTGGATAGTAAATAAAATGTCTATATTTGTGTTGTAGTCATGGCGACCCCTGGTTCCTATCACCACCACTGTAAAGACATCTGAACCATTTCACACCAAACCACTCTGAATCACTCTGATTACAGCTCACACACTGAACTATGCAGACAATTTGAAATTTGCCGTTCCCCTTGAATGTAAGATAGTTATTTAGCTGTTATTAATGATATTCTTTAATTAATGTTTTTTCTTCCGACCAATGTTTTGAATATGAAACCATAAATCTAGCCGTTTGGGGCCTTAAGCAGGATAACTAATAACAATGACTCCTGCAAGCTGTGTATATTATGTAAATTTATAACTGGCTAATTTGTGTGTTGCTGATCACTGGATGTTTGTCTGGGGTTCTAATAAGTTACCTCATGTCCCCAAAATGATAAATTCACAGGAAAAGAAAAACACACTTTACATTTAATGTAAGTGAATGGAACCAGACATTTCCCAAGTAATTTCGGTCCATTTCTTTAGGTCCATTAAATGAAACAATAGAAGCCGACAAAGACTCACACTGCCATTGATGCAAAGCACCAGATGCTATTTGAATGTGCCCCCTTGTGGAGAATCTTCAGCTTGCCAAATGTGAGTTACAAGCCAGGTTCATGAGGTGTTTTGCACCTAATAATGTAAACAACAACAACAACAACAATAATAATAATAATAATAATAATAATAATAATAATAATAACAACAACAACAACATAGCATATATATAGTACTGATAACGTTTAGAATTACATATAACCATGATATATTTGTATATGTTAACGTCCTACAGTTACTAGTGATAAATACTGCTAATGACGACAACTTTATCAAAGCACATTAAAATGCAATTCAAAAAAAGTACTTTTCAAACAATGTAATAGAAAAACAAGTAATAAACCAAATGAAGCAAAACATTTTTATTTTTATTTTTATTATTATCATCATCATCATTAATAATAATAATAATAATAATAATAATAACTCAAAAAGTCAAAAACACAGAGTTTTTCTTTGATGTTCTTTGCTCTCTGACACCCCTAACAGATTTGTTCGGTAGCTAATAGATTAAGTCTGGATTAATAGAGCTGTCAGTATTAATGAGAAAAGGCTAATTTGCTGTAGAAGTGAAATTGGTCCCCGTGGGCTGCAGAACCGTCACCAGAACAGACGCATGAAGAATAAGCGTTTGGAGTGAGACTTTTTTCCTTCTCGTGTGTCTGTGTTTATCCTGATGAAACAGGGGGGACAGTTCATTTTACAACCAATAAAAGATCAAACTGAACTCTGTAAACTTTCACACTGCGGGAGTCCAGATGAATTATTAATAGAATTAAAGGTTAAGTCAGTAAGGTTTAAAGGATAATTACAGACAGTGGAGTTCTCTACCTGTCGGAACAAAACCTTATTTTTGCTGTTTTTCAGTTTCTGATAATCTGAAAATGCCTGCTGCTCTTTACAGTATGTGCAAATTTCATGATTAACAGCACTCTGTAGGCGTTCAGGAGCTGAGGAGACGCTGCTGTAGTTTAGAAAGTGAAATGTTTTCCTGTTCTTGTTTGATACAGGATTTCAGCGTATTTTTCATTTCATAATGCACCAAATGTTTTCAGTGGTGACCGGTCTGGACTGCAGGCAGGTCAGTTTAGCACCCAGACTCTTTTAATACAGAGCAATGCTGCTGTAATACATGCAGAATGTGGTTTGACATCGTCTTGCTGAAATAATCAAGGCCTTCCCTGAAAAAGACGTCGTCTGGATGGCAGCATATGTTGCCAAAACATGTATATATCGTTCAGCATTAATGGCGCCTTCACAGATGTGCAGGTCACCCATGCCATGTGCACTAATGCCCCCTACACCATCATGAATACTGGCTTTTGAACTGTGCACTGATAACAAGCTGAGGGGTCTTTAGCCCGGAGGACACAGCGTCCATGATTTCCAAAAAGAATTTCAAATCTTGATTTGTTGGACCACAGAGCACTTTTCCACTTCGATCAGTCCAAATTAAATGGGCTTGGGCCCAGAGAAGGAGGCAGCGTTTCAACTTTCATTTGTGGATGCAGTGATGAACTGTTTTCACAGACAGTGGTTTTCAGAAGTGTTTCTGAGCCCATGCAGTGATTTCCACTGCAGAATCATGTCTGTTTTTAATGCAGTGCTGCCTGAGGGCCCAAAGATCACAGCCAGCCAATACTGGTTTTTGGCCTCGTCCCTTGCATACATTTCTCTGGATTCTCTGAATCTTTTAATTATATTATGTATCATAGATGATAAAAAGTTCTTTGATATTATATATCGAAAAGTATTATTCTTTAATTGTTGCTGGCATCAAATTCAAAATGGGCAAATAGTTTTCAAAAAAACAATAACATCTCAGTTTCAATATCTGAAATGTTGTCTTTGCACTATTTTAATATAATATACAGCTGAAATTATTTGCAAATTGTTGCTTTCTGTTTATACATACATTTTGCAAAGCGTCCAAACTTTTTTGGAAGCAGGATTATTATTATTATTATAGTTGTTGTTGTTTCCACCATCTAAATCAGTGCTGCTTTGGTTGGTAACCCTCATGTTGACCTCTGTGAGCTCTGTTTAATAAGCCCAGCAGGACCGAGATCAGTGTGGTCAGTTAGAGGACGCGCTGCTGATGTAAATGAAGGTGACGACCCAGAAATCACTGCAGCTAATCAAGCTCAGCTCCACTGAGATCACTCCGATCACCCGCACTGCTGGCAGCACTCCAGCTCCTGTATCCCGGGAGAGGCGAGCGTACTGGGATTTTCACAACACGCGTTCGGAACATTCTGGATAATCTGATCCTCAGAGTTCCCTGTGTAAACACTCTGTATTCACAGCTCAGGCTCTCCTTCTCTGGCAGGTTGTACAGCTCTTGCATCACTAGAGTAAGAAATTCAGCAGCGGTTCCACGTCCTCTCCCTCTCTGTCGGTTCTCGCTCATGTTCTTCATTTTTTCTCTGAAGCTGAGATAAAATCCAGATATAATCTGATTAATCTCTGCACTGATTCTGACCGAATCACAGCCAGAGCTCACAGACCAAACGAATCAGCACCGAACACCAGCGTTCCAGCGCAGACGGCTGTTTACAGAGCTTAGAACAACTGACTAAACTAATGAACGGGGCACTCTAGAACACTGTGAATAGGGGAATAGCAGAACACTGGGAATGGGGGCACTCTAGAACACTGTGAATAGGGGAATAGCAGAACACTGGGAATGGGGGCAATCTAGAACACTGTGAATGGGGAGATTCTAGAACACTGGGAATGGGGGCATTCGAGAACAGTGTGGACGGGGATTGTAGAACACTGTGAATGGGGGCACTTTAAAATAGTGTAAATGGGGGGATTGTAGAACACTGAATGGCGCACTCAAGCACACTGAACGGGTCACTCTAGAACACTGTGGATGTGAGCACTCTAGAACATTGTCAATGGCGGAATTCTAGAACAGTCTGAATGGGGATTCTAGATCACTGTGAATGGGTGCACTCTAGAACACTGAACAGGGGAATTGTAGAACACTGAATGGGGGGATTCTAGAACACTGAATGAGGTGGCTTCTAGAACACTGAATAAGGGAATTCTAGAACACTGAATGGGGTAATTGTAGAACAGTGTAAATGAGGGAATTCTAGAACACTGCGAATGGAGGAGTTGTAGAACACTGAATGGGGGAACTCTAGAACACTGTGAATGGGGGCACTCTAGAACAGTGTGCATGGGGTTCTAGAACAGTGTCTATGGGGATTCTAGATGAGTGTGAATTCTAGAAATGTGTGAACTGGGGACAATTCTAGAACAGTGCAAGTGGGGGGAAATATAAAGTCATGCGAAATCCAGCAGGTTCCACAGACTACAGATGAAAATGCATTTACTGAAAAACGTCTGGTTCTCCAAGTTCTGATGGCCAGAGCTCAGAGTAAATAACGTACTGAGAGATCTTTAGTTCTTCAGCGCTAATCAAAGCATGTCACAATCCAATTGTACCCCCCCAGCCCCTAGTCTCCCCCACCCCCCCGTAGACCCCCAGCTCCCCCCCACAGCCAATCCGGTGAGTGACAACTCATTTAGCTGGTTAGCAGGCAGGTGAAGGGGCTGATGGGAAAAGAGTCGTGTCTGACAGCAAGAGAGACAGCCTGTCTACACGGGCAGCTCCACCTGAGCGTGAAATTAACCAACTGACCCCTCACACTCACTCACACACACACACACACACACACACACACACACACACACACACACTCACACACACACCTCAACGTGTGTAAAGCTGACACTGAGCACCTCAGCAGCGTTCCAGATCAAAGGAACCGGTAAACCATTACCCTCACACTTTCTACCGCCCTTCATCTCCACATCATAACAATAATAACTTTATCAATCAGGGCCGCAGTTATCAATGTTTCCCTTTAACCAGTTTATTTATTTGATTAATCTGCCTTCTCCAGTTCGTTTAGAACCTGTTATAATGAGAACATGGAGCAGGTGCACATAATAGAGCACAAAGTACAGAGCTGTGAAAAATATTCGGCCCCCTTGTCTCCCTCTATTTTCACATATTAGTCACACTATGGCTCAGATCCTCATTCAGAATGTAATATCAGAGAAGAACGAGAGGAAACACAAAAACATGTTTTTAAACGATCTCAGGTTCTCTTTGCCTTACAATAAACTTAGTCTGAAGCTCTGAATCCATTAAGTGTGGCAGACCATGCAAAAACAGATATCAGGAGGGGGCAAATACTTTTTCACAGCATTCTCTCCATCTTTCAGCCTCTCTCTCTGAAATCATGTGAACTTCTAAATAATCTCATTACGTCACATTCATACACATTTAATACAACTATATGAGAGAGAGAGAGAGAGAGAGAGAGAGAGAGAGAGAACGAGGAGCACAGATAGAAGTAAGAGAGAGACAGAGAGAGAAAAATAAAAATAGAAAAAGAGGGAGAGAAGAAAGACAAACAGAGACAGAGAAGTAAAGAGAAAGAGTGTGAGAGAGAGATAAAGGGAGAAACAAATAAAAAGAGAGAGAGAAAGAGACAAAGAAAATAGACAGACAGAGAAAGAAAGAAATAAAAGTAACAGAGAGAGAGAGAGAGAGAGAGAGAGAGAGAGAGAGAGAGACAAAACAGAGAAAGAGGGAGAAGGAGAGCGGGAGAGAGAGAAACAGAGAGAGAGAGAGAGAGAGAGAGAGAGAGAGAGAGAGAGAGAGAGATGTAGCAGGGTATTTTTAGCTGATTATGCCTGTTTTTTCAATGTTAATGCACTGAGTGTTGGAGGGGTGTGTGTGTGTGTGTGTGTGTGTGTGTGTGTGTGTGTGTGTGTGTGTCCATGTGTGTCCTCACTGCAGAGTTCAGTCTGTCACTATGACGCTGAGTAGGTTATAGCTGTGAGGTCAAGAAGTGTCAGAACATTCTGTGCTTTCTTTCTTCAAATGCTAATTCAGTCAAACTCGAATTCAACTGCGACTGCACGATTTAGCTTAAATATTGTGTTTACACCAGCGGCTGATTCATTTTAAACGACAAAGCAAAGCTCTTCTGATGATCTTTTCACTACTGCCGGTAAAATAACACTAATTTTCAGTGCACAACTTACAGTGTTACGATAGCAATATATTCACATTTAATGGCATTAAAACATAAAGACTTTGTATGTTACAGTATTGCCTTCAGTGAAGGTTAGGGATTAATCTTATCTCTGGATAGACCCACCTACATTCAGTCTACAGCAGACCAGCCCACCTACATTCAGTCTACAGCAGATCAGCCCACCTGCATTCAGCCTACAGCAGACCAGCCCACCTACATTCAGCCTACAGCAGACCAGCCCACCTACATTCAGCCTACAGCAGACCAGCCCACCTGCATTCAGCCTAGAGCAGACCAGCCCACCTGCATTCAGCCTAGAGCAGATCAGCCCACCTGCATTCAGTCTACAGCAGACCAGCCCACCTGCATTCAGTCTACAGCAGATCAGCCCACCTGCATTCAGCCTACAGCAGACCAGCCCACCTGCATTCAGCCTAGAGCAGACCAGCCCACCTGCATTCAGCCTAGAGCAGACCAGCCCACCTACATTCAGCCTAGAGCAGATCAGCCCACCTACATTCAGCCTAGAGCAGATCAGCCCACCTGCATACAGCCTAGAGCAGGTCAGCCCACCTGCATTCAGCCTAGAGCAGATCAGCCCACCTGCATTCAGCCTAGAGCAGACCAGCCCACCTGCATTCAGCCTACAGCAGGTCAGCCCACCTGCATTCAGCCTACAGCAGGTCAGCCCACCTGCATTCAGCCTACAGCAGGTCAGCCCACCTGCATTCAGCCTACAGCAGGTCAGCCCACCTGCATACAGCCTAGCGCAGACCAGCCCACCTGCATTCAGCCTAGCGCAGACCAGCCCACCTGCATTCAGCCTACAGCAGGTCAGCCCACCTGCATACAGCCTAGCGCAGACCAGCCCACCTGCATTCACCCTACAGCAGATCAGCCCACCTGCATTCAGCCTAGAGCAGACCAGCCCACCTGCATTTAGCCTAGAGCAGATCAGCCCACCTGCATTCAGCCTACAGCAGATCAGCCCACCTACATTCAGCCTAGAGCAGACCAGCCCACCTGCATTTAGCCTACAGCAGATCAGCCCACCTACATTCAGCCTAGAGCAGACCAGCCCACCTGCATTTAGCCTAGAGCAGATCAGCCCACCTGCATTCAGCCTACAGCAGATCAGCCCACCTACATTCAGCCTAGAGCAGATCAGCCCACCTACATTCAGCCTAAAGCAGATCAGCCCACCTACATTCAGCCTAGAGCAGATCAGCCCACCTACACTCAGTCTACAGCAGATCAGCTCTGTAGTTTAGCCCCACCCGCTGTACTGAAATCAGCATCCTTTTCCATTGCACTGTTCTGAAAACAGAACTGACCCAAACAGGAAGAGAACTTGCAATTCTAGTTCAGTGTTTCCACTATCATAACCATTTAGCTTGGTTCTTAGCTTATTGGCTAACATGAAATGATACAGCGCTGTTCTCTGCTCACAAACGCGCAGAACCGCCTATGATTACACAGAATCATTTGTAGAACCAAACAAAGTTCATATTCTTCTCTAACGAGCCAGACATTATTAGTAAAAACAGTTATGAAGGCTAGCATAAATGCTAACAGCCTTATGTTACCTTAGTGAACCATTTCACACTAATACGTCTAAAACTAGAACGGGTTTTACACTTTAATGGAAAAAGTAAAGGAAAAACTTACCCCAGTTACAGTGTTCAGCAGAGGAAGCGTCCCAGCACCAGCAGCTCCTCCTTCGGCACGAATCAGCTGCAGAAAACAAAATTAGACAATAGCAGCCAAAACCTCGTATCTCCAAAATGACTTTACAGGAAAAACATACTGTACTTCTGATGTAAGTCAATGGAACCAGAATTTTTTCCAAGTAAATTCTGGCCATTTATTTTGGTCCATTCATCATGAAATTTACACAGAATATAAGAGGCATTTTCAAATTTGGTCAAAAACTGAAAAATGACAAAAACAGACATACGACGTTTTGTTCCAGTGATACATATTTAGTAACTGATTTCATGGAAATTTCAATTGTTATAGAACTATTACTGTTACTGTTTCCATAAGAAAGTATTTTGGTATGAAGAAACATGTCTGGCATTATTAACAAACCTAAACCCTTAAAAACTGATTAGGGATTAAATGAATCTGTAAAGTGTGAACTACACAAGCCTTACCTTCAGGTCAGCTAGTGTCCCCATGGAAGAGTTCACGGCCTGTTGAGAATCAAGAAATGCACAAACAGGAGTCACATTTTTACCAATTATAATAACATTTACATGCAACGTCAAAGCAAAATTATCAACAAAACCTCATTTCTAATGTAGTAAGATAACTGCAGATTAAAAGAATCGCCAACCAGCTCATTACAGCCCTGCTGCAAATACCAGCATAGACCAGCAGACTGTACACTACCGAGCTGGGCACCAGTAAAACCAGCATGTTTCGTACACTGGTATAAAACTTACCGGGCTGAGCACTGAGCGCAAATGCTAAAGCAGCCCGATTTGCACTTGCATTAAATAGTAAATATGTTTATCGTCATTTGTCCGTTTGAAATTAGACAAATAATAATTTTACACGTCCAGCTCGTCGTGGATGTAACCTATGATGTACCTAACGGAGTAAATATCCAGATTCGAAACTCTACCGTCCTCGTCCACACACGTTAGCTCGACCTACGATGTCGTAAGTAGGAACCTCCGAGGAGGATTTGAAGGCAGCCTTAGCTACCGAACCACAGATATACACACCTGGATGCCGCGCTGCTCTCTATGTGAGGCGATACGTCTGAGCGTCCGCCATGTTGGAGCGGTCAAGATCCGCTTGTGAACAGATTCACTCGTACTGAGAGACGCTGAGTCTCAGGATTAAATCAGACTCAACTTCCTTACTACTCAACCGATTCTCACCAAATCTGTTTAGTTATAATCCTCAGACACAGATTAATCCAGGCTGCTCGGATCTGCTCTCGGTAGCTTTTACTACTTTAATAACTGATCGTGATAATTAGCCGTCAAGACCAGACACATCGGCAAATCCATCAATCACTTCTACACAGAAGGACGAAGCTGAAGTCGGCTTCCTATTGGCCAGCTTCTTTTTCCCGTTCCACCTTAAACGGCGCAGCAGTCACTTTCTGGTGCCTGAAGCTGCTCCATTTAAGGTGGAACGGATTCAGGAATGCTATAACTACTAGCATTAAGCATCACTGTAAATAAATAACTACTACATAAAGTTAAGATCCTGAATAGACTATTAAATGAAATGAGCTTAATATAAAACCAGAGGAAAAACAATCACATCAACAGGTTCTCTGAGCTTCATTAACCACACGGCCACATCTACACAAACACCACACAAACAATACACATCACACAGACATGAGTGTGGATCACTGCGTTCCCTCCGTTATATAATCCTCTCCCTCTTTCTGAGTGTGATATTCCTGAAATAGTGTAATTTCGGACAGTATCTTTCTTAAACTGCCGCTCTGTAATGGTACTGAATGCAGTCCAGCAGCGATGCTGACCGCCCTAAAATGGCGGTGCCGTTGACGTGCCTGGCTGGACCCAACGCGGCATCTAGGTCTGTATATCTGTGTACCAAACTAACCGATCCAGCCACCGTTCTCGTCCACACGCCGAGTTGGCGCCAGCCGCGTTCCTCCCGCTCAGCGCTGTCGTTTTAAAATCAGCAGGTAGAACCCGAGCTGAGTGGGAACATTAGATGTGGAGCCTGACCTCAGGTTCCGCTGTGAAAGCAGTAGATTTAAACCAGGCTGCTGTCTAATACCACCACACGTAATGTTAGCTAGTTTGAAGTTCTCTCCATTAACCTGCGCACAGCCACGCTTTAGAGTCATTACGGTAAAGTCGCTCACCTTGATTGCGCGGTGCCGTCAGCGCTGGCTGCCTGTGTTAATTAGCCTAATTAGCTAACAGAGGCCTGTGCCCAGAGAAGGTTACAAAGGTGAAGTCCTGGTTTAATACTGAAGCACACAGACTACAAATCTTGTGATCTGCCTCTTAAATAAGTTAACATCTGCATTCATAACAAACAGCAGCATGTTAAACAGGAATCCTACCTTCAAACCAGCAGCTCAGCAGCAGACATGAAGCAGCAGTTCAACAGTCCTGAGAACAAACGAGCTCAGTTTTTGAGCATATTTTACGATATTTTTTTAGTTACAGTTGTTTGCCCATTATTATTTATTCATTTGCTGAATAATACAATTAAGAACACTTTAAACAGTTTGAATGGGTTGTATATACCACCCCCCAAAATCCCTTACGGTGTAGAAAAGTAAATAATTCCTTAAATTGTCATTAGTGGTAATTTGTGTTGTGGATTAATTAAACATTAATATCAGTTCATGTCTTCCTGATTTTGCTGGCTGAACTAAGTTAACATCACCTGATCTCAGTGCTGTTAGAGTGAGTGCTGTTAACTCAGATCCCTCTCAGTGAGAACTGCAGAGTCCATTACGTTATACTGAAATACGTATGAGTTATTCACTGATCTAATCAATATGTAGAATAAACAGAGAGAGAGAGACATGAGAGACTAGAGACCTGAGACTAGCCTAGGGCTCAGTAACATGCGGCTCTTTTACTGCCCTGTTGGGGCTCCACAGCTGAATCTGATTAGTAGGTAAAAATAAAATAATCCTCCTTTACAGTAAAATAAAGCTCAACACAGTTTAACACAGTTTAACTATAAATGATCTTAAACTCTGGAGTTAGTGTAGAACTGCTGATTCACCCTTTAACCCTGAAGATCAGCGCAGACTGCTGGTCACCATAGCAACACAGACAACAATCTCACCTAGTTAGTAGCTAACGAAACGACAAAGAGAGAGATTTAAGATGAACATCGATCATTTAGAGAGAAATGGACTAATTTGCATTTATAATCACTCCAGCTGGTTTCCTGATACGTGTGTGTTGAAACTGTCAAACACTCACGAGGCTGAATTCAGCATCTCATTCGAATTTTCCCGTTCCACCTTAAATGGTGCAGCAGTTACATTCTGGCACCTCAAGCACCATTTAAGATGGAACGAGAAAATTGAGCAAGAAGCTGGTGGTTGAGAAGCGACTTCAGCCTCACAAAGAGTCGAATGTTGAGAGACGTTTTACAAGAAACTGTTCTACATTTGAGGAAAAGTTTCCTGCTGGAGATGTGAGAAAAGCAGCTATAGCTGAGCTAAAGCTTAAAGCAGAGCAGAGTAAGTCTGTGTTTTCATGTATATTATATTTTTATTCTATACTAGAACATCAGCACATACTGAGACATATTTACAGCCAAGGTGGTAAGATGGATATATACATTGTGGCTCTCAGGGTGGTTTGAGTTTTGTTGAAAGGACAAAATGGCTCTTCTTAACATTTGGGTTGTGACCCCTGGACTAGAGAGAGAGTGAGAGAGAAAACAGAGAGACTAAATAGAGCGAGAGAGAGAAGATATAGAAGAGAAAGACTGGAGTCTACAGAGAGAGAGAGAAAGAAGGACAATAGAGAAAATGTGAGAGAGAGAGAGAGAGAGACTCATATTTATCATGGTCATTTACTAGAAGGGAAACTCAGAGTAACTAAAACCTGGTTGTTTGCCCTTTATTTGTCTTTTGACACTAAATTTCAGACCCGAATTTTTTAGCATCTTAAATCAGAGAATTTTTAAGGCTGTTATTAATTAGCGTTCGTTTCCCTCGTCTGAGCTCAGTGCAGTTAGAAAAAGGTCAGCACACTAATTAGGATGATGAATCTTCTGTAAAAATAAATACCCAGTAGGACACTAACAGTGCTGTGTTTATATATATAAAAATATAAATATCAGTCCTGCAGAGCTGCTGCATTATTCATTTACTAATTAGGCTTTAACTCTATTAGTACAATAACATTTAATAAAAAGGTCCATTTCATTGTGAAATATGATCGTAATAATGATTCCAGACTGTGGAGTCGTTTCTCTGAGAGTGACAGTGCTGAATGCGCTGAATGTTCCAAACCTGCAGCTCTACACCGGACCTGATTTCACATAACGAGCCGGCCTGCTTGATTAAGAACAAGCTCGTTAGTCTAATCAGGTGCAGTTTTGTCGGACTGGATCAAACACCTGCATACACTCACTTTCCATTGCTGCATTGAAGGGGAATTCCACTGATTTTTCTGAATTCCTGCATAATTAAGTGGTTAAGCTGTGAACAGAGTGGTTCAGAGCGGTTCAGAGTGGTTCAGAGTGGTTCAGAGCGGTTCAGAGGGGTTCAGAGCGGTTCAGAGGGGTTTGGTGTGAAACTCTCTGTTCTAGATAAACTTACCGAGTCAGAACTGTTCACAGTGGTGGTGATAGGAACCAGACGTCCACCTCTAAAAGCTCCTCACAGAAAGTTCCTACATGAAATGGTTATGAATTCACTGCCTGATGACTGAGACACTGTTTTATGATAGTTTAGACAAGACTTTGGACCAAACTCCATTTATGGTAGAGGGATACATGTAGGGTGTTATGTGGCCAAAGAAAACTTATTATTTCAGATTTTCCACTATTTTCCATCATCAACATTCCATATAAACTCAGAAGACTCTGAGTGGTTCTGGATAGTAGTCCGAGTCAAGTCTCTGAGGTGCAAGTCCAAGACGAGTCTCGAGTATCTGAGGTGTGAGTCTGAATCAAGTCTCTGAGATGCAAATCTGAGTCAAGTTTCTGAGGTGCAAGTCCGAGTCGATTCTCTGAGATGTGAGTCGAGGCTCGAATCTCTGGAATTCCATAATTATTTAGTATACAGTCTGAGGAGAACAGGATGCAGCTGAGCCACGAACACAGCAGGGTCGTCTGTATATGTGAGAGTGGTCGGCTTTGCTCTCTCCTGCCTCCCTTTAGGTTTTACAGATCAAAGTCTGCTTTGCCTTTATTTCAGCCTCAGAGACTCTGACTTATTTACTACAGATCCACTGTTTCTGCTCTAAGATCTGTTTGGTGTATTTCATGTTAAATCTGCAGTAGAAGACAGACAGGAGCATTGATTTGTCCTTTCCTTTTAAAAACAGCCCTCTAATTAATTAATTAATTAATCATAGAGGCTTAATGAAACATTCTGTTCCTTTAATTAAAGCCATTTTAATACTCCCACTCCTTTGATCTTACATGGTGCATAAACGCCATGAAACTCTTACATTTTGTGTTATTGTGTGATTATTAGTGTCAGAGCACCGTCTGCAGTTCAGGCCTGCAGCTCAGCAGAACACACTGGAGAACTGGACGAACCGCTGAGGCGTGAGAGGCTACAGTGCTGGAGGAGATGGAGCCACTGACTGTACATTTCATATATTTTATATGTTTACATTCGCTGGTTGAAACATGCAGAGTTTAACATACTGGACATCAAATGTGCCATAACTTTAGCACAGGCCACATCTTACATTTAGAATTTTGTAAACATAATCAATACTTCATTTGCAATGTGTGTAAAATATTCTTATAGTGTACAGATTTTTTTGTTTTTCTATTTATGATGTTTATATCATAAATTTTGTGAAGGATAGAGTTTATCACTGCTGTCAGACACCGTATCTCAATTTTTGTTGGTTTTTTTTTCAATTTTTGACATAAGATGAAAACTACTGTCCTGTATGTTGTGTGTAATTTCAAGATTAATGGAGCAAAACAAACGGCCCAAAATTACCTGGAAAAATGTCTGGTTCCATTGACTTACATTAAAAATAAAGTAGGTTTTTTCCTTCTACTATAAAGTTACCATTTTGGAGATACCAGGTTTTCTTCCAACAACAGTGATATATTTTTTCATCTTTTAGTATTATATACATACATATATATATATATATATATATATATATATATATATATATATATATATATATATATATATATATAGTCTACATGGTAATAACTAACAACATGTAATCTATACAATAAAAAGTAACAAACGTGTCAAGTAATAAGGTTGATTACCTTGTTAATTCTCCTCTTGTTACGTCTTTTCTTGAGTGCACTGCTCTCCCTTCTTCTGCTGTAGCACTGTGGATTTCCCCACTGTGGGGCTAATAAAGGATTATCTTGTCTTAAATTCAGTAAATAAACAGTAATTGTTTGCTCTCTGTAGAGGATGTGTCACTTATTTTCACTTAGAAAATCAACAAAACTTTTTTTTTTTTAATCTTTTCATACAAACGTACATCACAGGGTTCACCTAGACTTTAGAGCGAGTGTTTAACATCTGTTTCCCTGAAATTCACCATCTGGCTGACGGAACGTTCTGCTGAGGTATGCTGAGGTGTGTGATGGTAGAACTTTCTGTCCAGCCCAAATTGAAAAAAAATTAGCATCCCGTTACTGGTTTGCACTGCTGTTCAGAGGTTGTGGAGGCGATGCCACACAGAGGGCCATGTGAGGAGGCACATAGGAGGCACATGCTCCCCCTATCAGGGACATTTAATGTCGTTAATGTTGTTGTTCATTAGTTTAAGTTGTGTTTATGTGTTATTTGTGTTATTCTGTGTTGGGTTGTTTTGTGTTGGGGTTGGTCACCACGGGGTGGAAGCCTATGGCTGGTGGTGACTCCCCTGGTGCTTTGTATGTGCCTTTTCTGCTAGTGTTTCAATAAAAGAGCACTTCTTGCAGCAAAATCATGCCCCCCCCTGTGTATTACTCCACACTGGCACCACAGTTTGGAAGTTCCAGTATGCTGTTGTCCATCTACAGTCATAATTTAAACCCAGCATTAATGCTTTCCTCGTGTGCTCCAGTGATGTTGCGCTAGCAGCAGTTTGGATACATGTGGTGGAGTTTCATGTGTCTCAGAGGAAGAGCGTGCCAGCCTTCACCCTCACAGCTTGGTAGAATTGTGTGGTAGAATGCGGCTGAGCTAACAGGGGAACTGGCATCAAATAAACTGGGGGGGGCAGTGATGGGGTGAGAAACGATGACCTGTATTGGAGAAATTCTAATGATTCAATATTATGACCGACAAAACGGAACATGGCTAACAGGCTCAGCACAGCATGGTGTTTGTTTCGGATGTTTTCTGTTGCTGTTTGTATGTAAATGTATGCATGGCTGCTGTGCGGGTGTGATTGGACCCCCTCAGCTTGACCTTTTTGTGTGATTACAGCAGTTCACTGACATTTCCCTCCAGCACTTCTTCACTTTATTACAGAGCACCTGGTACGCAGACACGCACAGAGGAGAACTACACTTCGTAAACGCTGTCTTAGTCTCGCTGGCAGACCTGAGTCATTAGAGAGTCTGGTGGGTTTGATCGCTCAATTAAGAGTTTACCATCCGCCTGTTTCCTGCAGATTTGAAAATGTGCATAAGAAAAGTTTGAAAGAAAAGCAAGAAATTCTGAAAAATGTTTACAGATAAAGGAGAAATGAAAAAAAGGTGATGGAAGCAGATTTTTTTGAGTAAGTGTGGACGTAGCGGAAATGACAGTGCCATGTTTGGCTGTCTGCCCTGGTAGGGTTTGCAGGACTTTGGTAGGGTTCACATGGATTCAGTGAGGTTAGCAGGGATTTAGTGGTATTAGCAGGGGTTCTGTGGGGTTGGTGGGGGTTCAGTGGGGCTCACAGGGGCTCTGTGGGGCTAGCAGGAGTTTGGTGGGGTTAACAGGGATTTGGTGAGGTTTGCAGGGGTTCTATGGGGCTCACTGGGGTCTGGAGAGGTTTGTAGGGTTTCAGTAAGGTTTGCAGGGGTTTAGTGGGGTTAACAGGAATTTGGTGAGGTCTGCAGAGTTCAGTGGGGTTAGCAGGGGTTTGGTGAGGTTAGTGGGGATGCGGTGAAGTGAGATTCAGGCGGTTAGCAAGGAATTTGGTGAGATTTTCAGTGGTTCGGAGGGGTTCACAGGGGGTCTGTGGGGTTTTCAGGGGTTCGTTAAAGTTTGCATGGGGTCCATAGGGGGTTGCAGGTATTTGTTGAGGTTTGCAGGAATTTGGTGAGGCTTGCAGGGGTTCAGTGAGGTTCACAGAGGTTCGGTGGATTTAGCAGGGGTTCTGTGGTGATGATGAAATAGGATTGAAACTTCTGCTTATGGTAAAATTACCAGAATTAGATATACGGCTTATTATTTAATAACATTTACAGTTTTACCATGTCATAACGTTTCCAATACTTTTTCAAATGTCTATACACTTGGTAGTATATTGATAGTATACTTGGTAATATATTCAATCCACATGGTAGATTTATGATCTATCCTTGTTGTAAATATAAAAATAACAGGCTATTAAACTGACAGCAATGCAAGGATAACCTGATTAATCTCATATATTACATCATATTTAGTGTTATAATTTAATCAGTGCCTGTTTTAATTTCACACATACACACACACACACAGAGTTGTAATGCAGTTTGGAGGGTTTATCAGCAGCACTCAGCCCACACTAATCAATAACTCTAACACTGCAGTCTGATCACACTGCCCTCCGGTGGACACAAGCTGGTCCAGAGGAAACACAGGAACCCCCCCGAGGGCCCCTCTGAAGGTCAGATCTAAAGGGCAGACTGTTTTTGTTCCTCAGACTGAAAGATTGACCTGCTAAAAAATAACAACTCCGTTATTTACTGCAGATTCAATTAACGCACATAAAGACTGAACCTCACCTGTGCTGTGATTACAGGTAAAGGTCACCACCAGGTCAAGCACAGATTATTATGATTTCAATGCTGGGTAATTATTGTTATTCCACAAAATCGATGTCATACAAGAGGTCAGTTTGAGGATGACCACTGCAGGACAAGCAGTCCCTGATATGGACACTTTTTACAGCTTCAGTCAAAAGTTTGGACACGAAAGGCTTTTTTATTATTTAATAATATTATTTTTAAATAATATTATTTATTATTTTATTATTTTCACATTGTAGAATAATACTGAAAACATCAAACTATATAATCACACATACAGAATTACCCCAGTCAGAACCTTCTGCCACATAGAGCTCTTAAGACCCCGCCCACCAACCCCACACCTGATTATTTATTATGTAATTTTTAATTTTATTGATTTCTTTTTTTAATAATTAGCAATTCTATATGTGGTGGGTTTAAAGGGGAAACTGTCATGGCTAAACTTCACAGACATTCTAATCCTACTTCATTTTTGAAATTAACAACATAAATTTGCATTATTTTGTTTCTACTGTATTATTTTTTTATTAATATCAGTTCTAATTAAATCAACATCCAGAATGAAATTCCAATAAAATTAAAATACACTTTTAGGAAAGGTCTTCTTCTTCAAAGGGTTCTTTAGTAAAGGGAATGATCCTGTTTAGAACCATGAGTTCTATACTGAACCATTCGCATGGTGAAATGGTTCTTCAGGTTGATGGAGAATGTGCTGCACATGGTTCTATACAGGACCAAAAAAGGTTCTGTTATTGTTATAATGTCAAGCTTCTAACAACAGCAGAACCCTTTTTGTTGCTGTACAAAACCATTTTCAAAAAGGTTCTATGTAGAACCATCTACAACACATTCTCCATCAATCTGAAGAACCATTTCATGATGCAAAGAACCCATAAATCATGCAAAGAGTTCTTTGAGTGTTCACGGTTCTATATAGAGCAATTTTCTTCACTAAAGAACCCTTGAAGAAGTATATTTGTGTGTGCAAACTTGACATTGTAACAATGGCAGGACCCTTTTTGGTGCCATGTAGAACCATAAACACTCTTTAAAAAATTGGTTCTACAAGGGTTCTTTAGTAAAGTAAATGATTCTGTATAGAACCATGAACACACAAGGAACCCTTTGCATGATTAAAGGATTCATTGCATCATGAAAGGGTTCTTCAGGTTGAGGGACTATGTGCTGTAGACGGTTCTATATAAAACCTTTTTGAAAAGGGTTCTATATAGCACCAAAAAGGGTTCTGCTATTGGTACAATGTCAAGCCTTTAACAATAAAAGATGCTATATGGAACCCTTTTCAAAAAGGTTCTATATAGAACCATATTAAACACACTCTCCATCCATCTGAAGAACCATTTCACCATGCAAAGAACCCTTTAATCTATAGAGAACCATCTTATTTACTAAAGAATCCTTGAAGAACCATCTTTTTTAAGTGTGGACAACACAATCTCCCTTAATCTGAAGAACCCTTCACCATGCAAAGAACCATTTGAACATGTAAAAGGTTCTATGTAGATTCTAAATAGAACCACTTGGTTCTAAATAGAACCAATAGAACTAAAACATTATTAATATGAAGTGACTGTTCCTTTATTGTTCCTTTGATATCTGACTGAGTTCCATTGTTGTTTAATTGTGTTTATGAGGAGGTTTGAGTGCAGATGAAGGTGAAACCTGTTAACATCATGTTTTCATCTTCGCCGTGTTCCTACGGACGCTCGTACCTGAAGGTCAGGCCAGGTGAGAGCCCATAGGCAGTTAACCCGCATAAATTAGCATCTAATTACATTCTGGAGGTGAAGGGGACGCGGGCACTCGCAGAGAAATTCGCCTTGTCGCCTTAAATTATACACACAGCGCATTAGTATTTATGAGCAGGTCTGTTCAGTGCAGGTGAAGCTGTCTGTCTCTCAGTCAGACCGACGCCTTTGTTTTCTCCAATTATTTATTAATGCATTTCAATTCCAGCTTCAATTCGACATCCGGAATAACGTCTCAAGGACGAGCTGGCTGGTTTTAAAGTGGGCTTGAGGAATCATACGTGTGTAAGGAGGTGCGGAGTGAGGATTGATATTAGACCCTGTGTGTGTGGGGGGGGCAGAGCGGAATGGAGGCAGCTGTCTGACTCTGAGAGTCTTTATAGAGCAGAAACTCAGAGGGAGGCAACAGCAATAAGAGAGAAAACAGGCCGGTTCTATCTGGACCTACGAGACAGACACTGTTATGTATTCACGCTGCATAGCGTGGAGCAGGTAAACATTCAGGGCTTCATGGTTCCTTTTAAAGATTCAGATCATTTGATGTTGTTCACTGAAGTGATTCATTCATTCTGACTCATTGTGTTTCAGTAAGTCTTAAATATCTTTTACATTTTTTGTTTGCTTTAAATTGTCCTACATCAATATACTGTCAGTTCTCAGGCATGTATGTCTGAACTGAATGCCTGAATGCTTTAACTGTTCTCTGTGAGTCCCTGAATGTTCCCTTGTGCTCTGAACTTGTTAGCCTGTGACTGTTATTAGCGAACTGAAAGTTTGACGGATGCAGTAACTAATGTTGTAGTTCGGTTAAGCCATCATGGAAAGGAGAGGTAGACAAGACCAAGACTAAATGATGTCAAGTCCGAGATGAGACAGAGACCAAATGACATTAAAACAGAGACAGAGTCCAAATGATGTGGAGACAAAGAGGAGACTGAGCTCAAATGGTGTTAAAACTGAGACTAGACAGAATCCCAATGATGTTGAGACAGAGAGGAGACAGAGTCCAAATGATGTTGAGACAGAGAGGAGACAGAGTCTAAACGATGTTGAGACAAAGACAAGACAGAATCCAAATGATGTTGAGAGAGAATTATGTTGAGACAGAGATGAGACCGAGTCCCAGTGATGTTGAGACAGAGAGGAGGCTGAGTCTAAATGATTTTGAGAAAGAGAGGAGACAGAGTCCAAATGATGTTGAGACAGAGATCAGACAGAGTCCAAATGATGTTGAGACAGAGATCAGAGTCCAAATTATGTTGAGACAGAGATCAGACAGAGTCCAAATGATGTTGAGACAGAGACCAAATTATGTTGAGACAGAGACGAGACAGAGTCCAAATGATGTTGAGACAGAGAGGAGACAGAGTCTAGATGATGTTGAGACAGAGAGGAGACCGAGTCTAAATGATGTTGA
This sequence comes from Colossoma macropomum, assembly GCF_904425465.1. NCBI lineage: Eukaryota > Metazoa > Chordata > Actinopteri > Characiformes > Serrasalmidae > Colossoma > Colossoma macropomum. The sequence goes on from NW_023494798.1 coordinate 36,152,582, forward strand.
GACAGAGAGGAGACAGAGTCCAAATAATGCTGAGACAGAGAGGAGACAGAGTCTAGATGATGTTGAGACAGAGAGGAGACCGAGTCTAAATGATGTTGAGACAGAGAGGAGACAGAGTCTAGATGATGTTGAGACAGAGAGGAGACCGAGTCTAAATGATGTTGAGACAGAGAGGAGACAGAGTCTAGATGATGTTGAGACCGAGAGGAGACAGAGTCCAAATGATGTTGAGACAGAGAGGAGACCGAGTCTAAATGATGTTGAGATAGAGAGGAGACAGAGTCCAAATGATGTTGAGACAGAGAGGAGACAGAGTCTAAATGATGTTGAGACAGAGAGGAGACCGAGTCTAAATGATGTTGAGACAGAGAGGAGACAGAGTCTAAGTGATGTTGAGACCGAGAGGAGACAGAGTCCAAATGATGTTGAGACAGAGAGGAGACAGAGTCTAAATGATGTTGAGACAGAGAGGAGACAGAGTCCAAATGATGTTGAGACAGAGAGGAGACCGAGTCTAAGTGATGTTGAGACCGAGAGGAGACAGAGTCCAAATGATGTTGAGACAGAGAGGAGACAGAGTCTAAATGATGTTGAGACAGAGAGGAGACAGAGTCCAAATGATGTTGAGACAGAGAGGAGACCGAGTCTAAGTGATGTTGAGACAGAGAGGAGACCGAGTCTAAATGATGTTGAGACAGAGAGGAGACCGAGTCTAAATGATGTGGAGACCGAGTCTAAATGATGTTGAGACAGAGAGGAGACCGAGTCTAAGTGATGTTGAGACAGAGAGGAGACCGAGTCTAAGTGATGTTGAGACAGAGAGGAGACCGAGTCTAGAGGCCTGTTCAAAAACGTTGGCACAGTTGAAATTTTCTGTTCTATTATTTGAATTATTTAAAAGCTAAATAAATAGAAATTGTACATTAACATGCAGAGACTTCATATGAACTGTGTTCTCCTCAGAGAGCGCGTTTGCATAGTTTCACTTTATTAGCAAAACATGCGATTTGCCCAGGGGTGTTTAAACATTTGCACGCCTGCAGGTTATAAACCAGCTTTTCTACGCGTCAGTTTTGCTGCAGCTCGGCGCTCAGAGAAACGCTGGAGGCTGAGGACTCACACTGTCACGTACGTAAGACGTACGTCCAGCAGCTGATGTGGAGTGAAGCACTGATTAAAATGGAAATCTGTTCTGTCGGACAATAAAAAACACTTCAGAGGCTCTTCTGATGTGAACTGGCCTGCAGGGGTGCTTCTCGTGTTCCTGTGATCTTCCTGATGTACATGAACGTTCTTGATCCGGTTCTGTTACGACAGGCTGTAGGAGGGAAAATGGTTAGTGAATCCAGCGGCTTTATATCTGAGAGGGGTTTTTAGAGGCCGTCCTGCTCCAGAACAGCAGAGAGGAGAGGATTTGTCTCCTGTCATCACCATTCGGGTCCATTATAGAGCTCCTGACCCTGTGGCACTCATCCCAGGAGTCCATCCATCCATTCATCCCTCCATTCGTCTCTCCTCAGAGTCTCTCCATCTGTAGCTGCGCTCGTCCTGCCGTCTCTCCGGGCTCTCTGTGGTCCAGCCAAGCAGAACACATTCAGCTTGACCTGCACTTGAACTCAGTGTCATGTGACACAAAGCAGAGCATCTAGAAGCTTCTGAACACTCACATCTCAACTTCTGCTGTCAGGAGTCTCCACTCGTTTATACAGTGTAGCTGATTAACCAAGACTTGGGTTCTAAGGGTTCTATGTCCCAGGAGCCTGTGTTCCCAGGGCGCTAAGTTCCCAGAAACCTGTGCTCTAAGGGTCCTGTGTTTCCAAGGCCCTATGTTCAAAATGGTTCTATATTTCCCATGCCCAATGTTCCCAGGGTCCTCTATTCCTAGGGTCCTGTGTTCAAAAGGCCATATGTTCCAAGGGTTCTATGTTCCCAGGGGCCTTCACTGTAAGTGCCCTGTTTCCTAGGATCCTATGTTGGAAATGTGCTTTATGTTTCCAGGGCCCAATATTCCAACTGTCCCATGTTCCTAGAGTCCCATGTTCTCATGTTCCAAGTTCCCAGGATCTAATGTTGCAAGGGTTCCATGTTCCCAGGGTCTAATATTCCAAGGGTTCCATGTTCCCACATTTCCATATTCCCAGGATCTAGTGTCTCAAGGATTCCAAGAGTTCCATGTTCCCACGTTTCCATGTTCTCAGGTCTAATGTTCCAAGGGTTCCATGTTCACACTTTTACATATTCCCATGGTCTAATGTTCCAAGTGTTCCATGTTCCCAGGGTCTTATGTTCCAAGCGTTCCATGTTCACACGTTTACATGTTCCCATATACATTTACACCGATCAGGCATAACATTCTGACCACCTCCTTGTTTCTACGCTCATTGTCCATTTTATCAGCTCCACTTACTATATAGGGTCACTTTGTAGTTCTACAGTTACAGACTGTAGTCCATCTGTTTCTCTGATACTTTGTTAGCCCCCTTTTACCCTGTTCTTCAGTGGTCAGGACCCCCATGGACCCTCACAGAGCAGGTACTATTTGGGTGGTGGATCATTCTCAGCTCTGCTGGACTGAGAATAGTCCACCAACCAAAAATATCCAGCCAATAGCGTCCTGTGGGCAGCGTCCTGTGACCTCTGATGAAGGACTAGAGGATGACCAACACAAACTGTGCAGCAGCAGATGAGCTATCATCTCTGACTTTACGTCTACAAGGTGGACCAACAACGCAGGTGCATCTAATAGAGTGGACAGTGAGTGGACACAGTGTTTAAAAACTCCAGCAGCACTGCTGTGTCTGATCCACTCAGACCAGCGCAACACACACTAACACACCACCACCACATCAGTGTTACTGCAGTGCTGAGAATGATCCACCACCCAAATAGTACCTGCTCTGTGAGGGTCCATGGGGGTCCTGACCACTGAAGAACAGGGTAAAAGGGGGCTAACAAAGTATCAGAGAAACAGATGGACTACAGTCTGTAACTGTAGAACTACAAAGTGCACCTATATAGTAAGTGGAGCTGATAAAATGGACAATGAGTGTAGAAACAAGGAGGTGGTCAGAATGTTATGTTATGTATTTATATATGAATACACTGATCACACACACACACAAACATATATATATATGTGTGTATATATATATATAAGTGTGTGTGTGTGTATGTATATTGTTTCTCAGCCCCCATGATGGGAAAATTAATATCAGTATGTATACGGTGTTGCTGCTCTCTATAAAAATAGTCTTAAGTTTATTTTTGCTCTGAAAGTCATTTTTATCAGTTTCTCAGAATAAACAAGCTCGATCTTGATGGCTGGACTGAAAGCAAGAGCTAATTCACCTCTCCAGAGCTTTTTTCAGATGACCGGTTAATCTGTCAAGTTGTGAAGGACACAGGAAGTCAGAGGTCTCCGTCTGAAGCTTAGCAGCGATGCTATCGCTAACGAAACACCCCTCTAGTGTCCATCTATTTCTGTTTCTCATTTCTCCCGGCGCTGTGGGGATTAAAGGTGTGGAGCAGGTGCACACTCAGGGCCCTTAACTCCACATCCCATAAAAAACGTCTCACTGGGGTTCTAGATCAGCTGGAAATCAGCAGAGCACCAGCTCTGAATCACAGATACTGATAAACAGTGTGTGTGTGTGTGTGTGACAGAGAGAGAGAGAGAGAGAGAGAGAGACTCTTTATCACTTATATATCAGCACTTTCTCTTCTAGAAGGTCAGTAGCTGATGTGAGACGAGTCAGACACGCTGCTGCTTTAGCTAAATGTCAGCCGGCCTCTGTTCTCAGATCAGCGTGATGCACATTCTTCTGTAGGTCCAGATCAGACTGAACTGAGAGTTCTGAGGAGTTTATATCCTCTTTGACATATGGATTATAACTCAAACTCAATACGTGTACAGCACGTCTGTATAGCTAATAAACATAGAATTCAAACCCGGTACTCCCAATATACCCCTTACCATATAACCCCATAAACCCTATATACCCCTTACCATATAACCCCATAAACCCTATATACCCATTACCACATAACCCCATAAACCCTATATACCCCTTACCATATAACCCCATAAACCCTATATACCCCTTACCATATAACCCCATAAACCCTATATACCCTATATACCCCTTACCATATAACCCCATAAACCCTATATACCCCTTACCATATAACCCCATAAACCCTATATACCCCTTACCATATAACTCCATAAACCCTATATACCCCTTACCATATAACCCCATAAACCCTATATACCCCTTACCATATAACCCCATAAACCCTATATACCCCTTACCATATAACCCCATAACCCCATAAACCCTATATACCCCTTACCATATAACCCCATAAACCCAATATACCCCTTACCATATAACCCCATAAACCCTATATACCCCTTACCATATAACCCCATAAACCCAATATACCCCTTACCATATAACCCCATAAACCCTATATACCCCTTACCATATAACCCCATAAACCCAATATACCCCTTACCATATAACCCCATAAATCCAATGTACCCATTACCCCATAACCCCATAATCCCAATATACCCCTTACCATATAACCCCATAAACCCAATATACCCCTTACCATATAACCCCATAATCCCAATATACCCCTTACCACATAAACCAATACACCCTACATAAGTCATCATATAACCCAATATGCACCTTACCTTATAACCAAATATAACTGATATACCCCTCACCATATAACCATATAATAAGTTCCCAGTATAGCTCGTTATGTTACCCCATGCCTAATTTACCCTTCCATTTATCTTAATATACCCAATACATCCCTTACCACATAATCCAGTGTACCAGTTATTCCCAACATACCCGATATTTTCACTCTACCCCTTTATACACACCATACTATATAACCTAGTATACTTGATATAAATTTGATCATATAACCTAATATATTATTTATTTAAACATGTCTAGTTTATTGTCATCTATACTCACACAAGCACTGCTGAGCTGAACGGTTATACCATCTCTGCTGTTCCAGCATTACTGCATGTTCTCACCCACAATGCATCAGTGCGGGACCTCCAGCAGGGTCACGCCAGGACAACGCTGACTTTTACTCTCACTTCACTGTTGTTTTGTTGAAATAGTTCAGAACAGTCCTACAGGGTCCTGTACACTGGTCTGCTGAAGGGCTTTGGGTCAGAACAAACACTCTCTGTTCTCAGTGACACCACAGTGACGCTCTATCTGAGCTCAGACATCAGGAAAAACAACGGGAAAGAAAAGGGTTTTACAAATTTACAAACCCAGCTCCAAAAACATTGAGACAGTGGGTGAAATGCAAATTATAACAGACAGCATTGATTTATGAACTTACTTTGACCTGTATTTGAACAAAAACAGAACAAAGACAAGATATTTAATGTTGTATCTTATCAACTTCATCGGTTTTTGCAAATATACACTCATTCTGAAACTGATGCCTGCAACACATTTTAAAAAAGACCAGGAGACCAGGATCACTGAGAAATGTTCAAAAAACATCTTACACAGGTGACCCAACCATGCTTGGAAACAAAAGGAGAATCCAGAAAAGGCCGAGTCCTTTATTAGTGAGAACGGGACGAGACCACTTCACCAAAAAATGCTTCAGCAACGAATCCAAAAGGTTAAGAACAACGATCCTCAGTGAGCGATAGCAGGATTTGTTTCACCCTCTACAGTGCATAATATCATCAAAAGACTCAGGGAGTCTCTGTGCATAAAGGAAAAGGCCAAAAACCACAACTGAATGTCTGTGACTTTGGACCTGCCAGATAACATTGCATTAAAAACTGGCATGTTTCTGTCTCTGCATCCACAAATACAGGTGAACACTGTACTCTGCACAGTGGAAGTCACATTTCAACAGCGTCCAGAAACGCTGCCAACTTCTCTGGGCTCGAGCTCATCTGAAATGGACTGATCCTCGGTGGAAACGTGTATTGTAGTCTGACGAGTCCACCTTTCAGATTGTTTATGGAAATAACAGACGTCGTGTTCTCCAGGACAAAGAAGTAAAGGGCCATTCAGACTGTTACCAGTGTGAAGTTCAAAATCCAGCATCTGTTATGTTTAGGGGAGAATGTGGGAGATGGACTGAGCTTCCTGCAGTCCAGAACTGTCTCCTATTGATAATCTGATTTATTAATCTCAAAATATGATGCTGAGGACCCTGTATGTTCACACAGCTGAAGACTTGTACAACAGAAGCATGGCAAAATTACTGCTTTCAAATCTGGATCAGTTTGTGTCTTCAGTCCCCAAACGAGTATTAAGCGCTGTTAAAGGAAAGGTGATGTAACGCAGTGTAACCACACTCCTGTAACAACTTCTTTGGAATGTGTTGCAGGCAATCTGGAATGAATATTTTGAATATTTAATGAATATTTTTATGTATATTTACCAAAAAACGCTTTCAACGCAATACAGGTCAATCCGAATTTACTAATCTCTGCTTTTTGTTTTTAGTTCCATCCTCTTTGGATTTAGGTTTGTATCACCAGGTTAGCATCATAAACAAAAGCAGGAGGTGTGTAGCTTCACTGGCTGCTGTAGACGTGATGCTCTGTGGTTCGTTTATCACAGTATACCACACTGAGTAGGTTCATTTGTCTGGAGTGCACTGTTTTACAGTAATAATGAACTCCTAGTAACAATCAGAGCACAATAGTGGTACAAAATAAAAGTCTCTGTGCCATCTTAGAGATACAATTTTTAGAGAGAAACTCTCTGTAGCATCATGTTTACAGTGAAGCCGTAAAAGTGCGTCACAGTGTGTGAGGTAACATCATAATGACTGTCAAAATGAAATGAACACATCTGTGTATGGAACTACAGTGTGATTATAGACAGTTTCATCTACACAGATAAAACAAAGACAGTCCTGGTGGAAGGGAAAGGAACGAACACTGAGTCTAAGAGAGCTGTTAGCCATGTGAAATCCCTGCCCTCATTTTTCAGATGTATTAAATACAAGTGAACAGGGCTAATCTGCGCTAATCCCCTACAAATCTACAGCGCAAAAACAAGGACCAAACATGATGATGTGTTTGCCAGATTCCCCTCGTCTAACAGAGAGAGAGCGAGAGAGACAGAGACAGAGAGAGAGAGAGAAATAGAGAGAGAGAGAGAGAGAGAGAGAGAGAGAGAGAGAGAGAGAGATGTGTGGAGATATTCAGCCTTTTCTGTGGATCTCTACTGCCACACTGTGGTCACACATAGAACTGCATTCACTGGACACTTCCAAAAATATATATATATATATATTTATCACACGTTTATATATATATGTATATATATAAATAAATAAACAAATTATATATATATATATATCATATATATATATATATATATATATATATATATATATATAAGCGTGTGATAAAAAAACAGGTGTGTGATGATTTAAGCATGTTAGCACCACGCTAAAAATGCTTGTTAGCATTTTTCAAAATGTTCAGTCTGTTTTTGCCTGAAGGATAGCGCTGAGACGGCCCTTCCGTCACTTCCAAACCATATTTTATTGTACTCTGACTCTGCGGAGGTTTTGATCTGGTTTTATTAGATATTAGTGCAGCCGTTGACATTAGTGACCATGATATTCTGATTAAGAAACTCAGGCAGAGGGTTGGTGTATCTGGGTCTGTCTGTGACTGTGATTTAATAAACACTCTACAGTGTCTACTGGTGGCGTGATGTCCTGTACTGTGGCTCTCACCTGTGGGGTGCCTCAGGTATCAGTTCTGGGCCTGATATTATTTTCTCTTTATGTCCTATATAATTACTCCAGCATTGTGGAGGAGGGCCGTCTCCTGCGCCAACCAGTAACCCCTTCACCACCACTGCTGTTCTGATTGCTCCCCAAAAGTTTTCTCTTGTTGTCTGCGTGATTTATCGCCAACAATTTCAGGCATGCTTCAAAATCGGCTCACACGACACAAGTGGATTAGTCGCCAAGCTGAGGGATTTCGTCAAAGATCCCAAAAATTTGTCTGCCAGCGGAAAATCAGGGCTAAAACCATGCAGCATGCACTCGGCATTAGGGACATTCCTGCTGGACAATCCTGTTTTTGAGCTTATTGAGCTGCTTTGTGAAATACACTCCAAACTCCATGGCTTCAGTCTTAGTTAAGATCTGACAGGTCAATAAGCTGGACATCAGAGTATTGGACTCGTGTATATGTTTTCTGGCAAATCACAGCCACCCACTATAAAGTCAAGTTTACAAGATTGTGTACAAGGCAGTGAGATTATGGGGCGCAGTGAACCAATTCAGGTGATAAGAACCAAAATGATGTTGAGAATTTTAAACTGAGAGGACCATTTATACGTTTAAACTCTCTGCACGGTGAAATGGTTCTTCAGATTGATGGAGAATGTATGTGTTGTATGTGGTTCTATATAGAACCTTTTTGAAAATGGTTCTATATAGCACCAAAAAGGGTTCTGCTATTGTTACAATGTCAAACTTGTCGCAATTGAAGAACCCTTTTTGTTGCTGTATAGAACTGTTTTCAAGAAAGTTCTATATGCAACATTTTCCATCAACCTGAAGAACCATTTCACCATGCAAAGAGGCTGGGGGTGGGAGGGGGAGAACATTTGTTGTTTGTATCTATGCCGTCATTCTGCATCTTGTTTTCTGTTCAATAATAAAACAAAAAAATGTTTATTAATATTACAAACACAAACGAGATTCAGGTGCACAGTTGCGTGCATTCGCGCTGCTGGTGCTTGTATGAAATCTGTTTCGCGTTTGAACACGAGTGCATAACAGAGCGGAGCTGCTCCACTCCACAGGAAGTGACATCAAACATCTCCAACATTCCTCCACAGCATCTGTGGGCAATACGGCCGACACAACACAGCCACAACAGACTACAGAGGAATCTCTCGGCCTGGACGCGTCCCAAACCTCCTCACCAGCTCCTCTGTTCTCAGTGTGGGTCCACAGAGCCAAACGGACACAGAGGGGAAAACAAGAGAAAAGGAGAAAAGGAAATGAGAAAACAGGAGAGGAGAGACCAGGAAAGAGATGATCATCAGGACCTCTAAAATAAGGGACATAAAGGGTGCTTGAGAGCGCCCTCTAGGACTGCAGGACTGCACGTGTGCCGTTTGGGACACGGCTTTATACCGAACATAGCGCTAACATCTCCAGATCAGGAGCCGGAGCTCCTCTGGTCCAGATCTCACAGAACAATGTGGAGCTGCTCCACACAACAGGACGTGACCTCAAACATCTCCAACATTCCTCCGCAGCATCTGTGAGCAATATGGACGACACGACACAGTAACGCTGAACAACAGACAGAGCAGAGGAATCTCTCAGTCTGGACGAGTCCCAAACCTCCTCACCAGCTCCTCCTCAGCTCCTCTGATCTCAGCACAGCTCAGAGTGGACATGGGGAGAAGAATAAAGAAAACATGAGGACAAGAGAAGAGAAGTGAAGAGATGAGAGAAAAATGAGAAAAGGAGAGAAGAGAAAAAATGAGAAGAGAAAAAAGTGAGAAGAGACAAAAATGAAAGAGAAAAGAAAGGAAAATATGACAAAAAAAGGAAAAAAATGAGAAAAAAGAAGAGGAAAAAGGAAGAGAAAAAATAAAAAAATAATAGAAGAGGAGAAAAAATGTAGTGAAGACGAGAATAAAAAAAATGAGGACAAAAAAGAGGAAAAGGGAGGAGAAAGAAGAAGAGGAAAATATGAGAAGATAAAAAAGAAAAATATTTTAAGAGAAAAAAGAAGAAGAGAAAAAAGAGAAGAATAAAGGCCGTTACACCCTGAACGCTGTTTATTCGTGTGATTTATTCAGATGACAGTAAATTAACTCGAGCGTGTTTAACTGAGTATCATTAAAATACATTATTTTATTATTTTAGTCTCTTTTTCAAACTTCTGCCCGTGGTCATCTCTGCTGTTGGCATGACGACAACTAAGATGCCGGAGCAGCTGTTCCAGCAAACAGAACCTTTTCTTAAACGCTAAAAGGATCAGAATCTACAAATGACCTCAAACGTCTGAGTTCCAGTCTGTGTGGAAGAACTCAGCGTTCCAGCGTCTGGATGACGTGATGAAGCTCTTAACGCTACTTTCACTTTTCTAGAGTGGACAGAAGCCCAGAGTGACCGTCCACTCGCTCTGTGAGGAGTGAAGGATCTTATTCGCTCTGAGATCAGAGCTGTGAGTGAAGGAGCTCACTAGAGCTGGAAGATACGGCAAAAAAATATCCGGGTACTTTTCATGATGCGCAATATGTCCCATATTTATTTTCAGACATCTGATCAGAGGAAAAGAGCCAGTAGTGCTACATTTAAAAAAATACTAAAAATTACTGTGAACGGTGACTTATATTCAGTATCTGTCACTAAATCCAGTTAAAGGGACGAATTCTGTTCTCTTCATAATGAGTCATGCAGTTGGTCTGAGTCTACAAGACTGTATTATTTGGTGCTCTACGACTTCCAGCATAATGAGCTCCATTTATTCCTACTGTAAAACGCTGCTTTCACTGTGAGATGATTTTCTTTTCTAACTCTGCGTTTTAAAGATCTCAGACGCTGCAGACTCGATCTCCACCGCCCCTCTGATCACCTTCGTGTGTTAATGTTGATGATGAAATATTACAGTGATGGTGGTGAATAATGAGGAGACGGAGCTGAACGTGTGTCTGTTTATTAGGAGGAGTAACGTTAGCGCGCTCGGCTAAAGCGTTTGGGAAATGGAGACTGAAACTGGAGATGGAGACACTCTGATAAACAGCAGGGGGCGCTCTCACAGTATTTTTATTATCTTATAGTAATAAGTGTAAAAAATCTAAATAAATTGAAACTGAACTTATGCAACAGTGCAAAATCACAATAACAGTCTCGGCTGACGTGGACGGCCTCCAATAGATTATCTGTACATCGTCGCTGTCCAAAGAACAGTGTCCAAAATGGTAACTTTACAGGAGACGGCAAAAACACCCTTAACCTTTAATGAAAGTTAATGTAAAGAGATTTTATTTGAACTGATTTTGGGGCATTTCTATTGGTCCAGTCATCATGGAATTTTCACACAATGTAAAGGAGAACTGCTGTGGTCAAATTATGTATAAAATAAGTCAACAAAAATGTAGATGTTTTCCTTTGGACAGTGACGATACATTCAATTTATGAACAAACTATCAGACGAATGTCAGTCTTTCTCAGCTGTATTCAGGTTAGGATTAGGACCAGGGTGAGGATGAGGTTTAGGTTTTGGGTTGTGGGAAGATTTACAGTGGGCTGTCCAAATAAAGTGTTACCACACCAATAAAAATGGTAATACATCAATAATAACAGCAACAATGAGACAAAATATTCTTTTTCCATTCAGTAACATTTTTAGCTTTTGTTATTCTTATAGAATATTGAAATATTTGAGAAAATGAAAATATCTGACAGTCGGAGCTCTAGCAGACAGTGCACACCATCCAAACAGGCTTTGGAATAAGGACACGAGCACGTTTGTCATTGGTAGATAGTTTATATGTGATTGATGGGTTTATCTTGGCAAGTACAGTATAGAAAACACGTACAATAACAATGTCCAAACATTTAAAGCCCAAACCATTAAGACATGACATGAGAATGTTCATCTAAAAAAATCAAACGATAAAAATCTTCCTCTTCACTGATTTCACCACCCAAATCATCCACTGCAAACCCAGATTCAGACGCAACACTGATTTCGTAACCGTGGTAACTGGCTTAATCAAAAATATCTGTTAACATTTGTCTGTAATATCTGAGAAGACGAGAAGTGATACATTTGTATTTACACAGGCTTAATGAGTGAATTTCAAATACAATGTATATATCTTTTATATATATTTATATATTTATATATATTTCTCTCTCTGTAGTTCCACTAGTGTTCAGTCATCTAGTCCAGTTTTTGATCCATTTCATCCTGAGCCAGAATTCAGTCTGAACAGAATCAGATTCAGAACGAGCCTCGATCTCTTCGTAAGCCGGTTCTTCTGTTAGTTCTGTTCCACAGTCCACCGTCTCTGAATGCGCGGGACGCGAGTGTGAGTGTGTGTGTGCAGAAGCCAACACGACACAGCAGAACACACACGCTACCCACAGTGAACTGTACAAAAAGGTGACTCAAAGTGTTTCACATCCCAAACTCTGTTTCCTGGAGCGTCTGAGAGTTTCACTCAATGCTGTTTTTCACAATGTGGTCCACGTTTGCACTGGTTTGTTCACAACTAGTCACAGATGTGATCTCACAAACGTTACGAGAAACGGAGAGCTGTAAAGGCCGTTACACGACAATTTGTTTGTGCGATTAATTCGGACGACGGCAAACTAATTGAAACACGTGTAGCTGATGATGCCTTGCATGGGTGACGTTATTTTATTCGCCCTCTGTTTCACCAGTGACAAAAACTCACCAATCATGGTCGCCTCTGCTGTTGGCATGACGACAACCAAGATGATGGAGCAGCAAACAGAACTTTTACCTTCGTGTGTTAATGTTGATGATGAAATATTACAGTGATGGTGGTGAATAATGAGGAGGCGGAGCTGAACGTGTGTCTGTTTATTAGGAGGAGTAACGTTAGCGCGCTCGGCTAAAGGGTTTGGGAAATGGAGACTGAAACTGGGGAGCGGCGACGCTCTGATACACAGCAGGGGGCGCTCTCACAGTATTCACTACTCACAGCTTATCACTCTTTAGTTCTGTTTGACCTTTTTTACATCAGCAGCTTAACTCACATTTTAACACTATTTTGATGACGTGTTTACGTTTCAGCTGTGTGTTTATGGTCGGTTGCTAGGAAACAGACATGACAGTCGATCGTTGACTTTGATCAAGTAAGTTAAGATTTCCTAACTGGAGATTAGAGGCTGTAAGATAAGATAAAATTTCTAAATTAAGATCAGATTTGATTCTGCAATACGAACGTGTGAGAAATCTTGACCTGTCAGATCTTAAGATTAAAAAGAGGACGTTTCTGTAATACGGCGCCTGGTTATGGACGACTGTGGCATAATTGGGGATCGAACTCATGGTCTCCCAATGATAGAATGAAGACTTAGATAGTTGCCCTACAGTATCAGTCCTAAAATTAGGTACAGTCCAGACACGTATTATTGTTTTTCACGATGTGGTCCAGGTTTGCGCTGGTTTGTTTATAATTAGTCACAGACGTGACACAGAGAGACGGAGAACTGTACAGGCCGTTACACGCCGATACACTGGTGTGATTTATTCGGACGACAGTAAATACATTCGATCACGTGTAGCTGATGATATCTTGCACAGGCAGCGAAAATGTGATGTTATTTTATTCGCCCTCTGTTCAATTTCTGCGAATATTCGCCAGCGCCAAAACTCACTGACCAATCATGGCTGCCTCTGCTGTTGGCATGATGACAACCAAGAAGACTGAGCAACAAATAGAACTTTTACACAAAAGCTAAAAGGACCAGAATCTCCAAGAACAGCTCAAACTGAGCTACAAACATCCAGTTAAATGTGGAAGAACTCATTCAGCTTCTGAATGAGGAGATGAAGCTCGTCACGCCACTTTCACTTTTCCCAAACGGTCAGTAGCTCAGCGTCCCCGTCTGTCTGCTCTGCTGGGAGCAAAGAATCAGATCATTTTTGCAGCCTGTTTGTTTTGAGCTTCGTCTCGTGTGGAGCTCCAAAATCTGCTCAGACTCACAGCTGTGAGTGGAAGAGCTCGTACAGTTTCAGCTCCTGCATGAGGAGAAACTCTGTTCTCCTATCGCTGTTCCACAGTGGAGAATCCTGCACTGTCACAGTCTGTCTGTTTTATGAGGAGCGTTTTGAAGGGCGTTTTGAAATATATTCTGCCAAAAGTAATTTTCTGGATTGATACAGATGTTATGCCTATTTTTTTCAAGTTGCGAAAAACAAAGAAGTTCAAAAACGACAACATGCAAAAAAAAAAAAGGCGTCTGAATATTTTCGCCTTTTCATGCTGTTTTTGGTGTTCGGTGTGTAAAAGCCTTAAAACTTCTGGTGCTGGATTTCAGCTCTAACCCCACCCCCAAGTTCCTCTAGTCCATCCTCCTTCACCGTCTGGAGTACGATCATTAGCACAGCAAAACAAGCTAGCTAGTGAAATGCTATGAAATGCTATCGTTAGCTAACAGAACTGCTTTTCTCTGTAAGAGGTTACAACTCATTCTCCATCAGTCTGAAGAACCATTTCACCATGAAAAAAACCATTTAAGCACACAGATGGTTCTCTGAGTGTTTATGATTCAACATAGAACCACTGGCTTTACTACATAACCACTGAAGAACCCTCTTTTAGAGTGTACCCCTGTCCGAGGGCCCTGACCCTCCATCCCAAGAGGTGATGGAGTGAGGATGTAATCTGATACATTTAGTCAAGAATTCACTGTAAAACTGCAACTCACAGTACAAACGAATGTTCTGTGTCTGGTACCGATTTGAGGGGGCTTGAATTTCTGATAAACAGCCGATATGATTTTATATTTATATTTTGGTTTTAGTTAATAGTTATTATGACTGAAGCTCAACCTTTTGTTGGAAAGTGAAAGTACACCGTTGCTAGCATGGTGCTAACACTATAGTAAATCTCATGAGGGCGCTAGTGAAGAAATGATTATACAATCATATTTCATGGCAAGACAGTGCATCACTGTGACAGTGATGTTTGAATAAAACAGGCTTCTATATACGCACTAAATACACACTCCTGGGAAAATGGCAAAACACTAAGCTTTTAATGGTCTTAACAACAAATCAATACATAAACAGCTGCAGTCAGTCAGTGTGAACAGCTTTTCACTGATTTCTCTAAGTGTTGTAGTTTAGTGTGTGAATTTATTCAGACAGTCTTTTACAGAAAGAAGAGTCAGTATTGATCCACTCAGCACTGACGGCTTCAAACAGCTGGAAACACTGCTGAGCTGGTTTGTGTTTAATGTGAGACCAAATATTCACTATAGGGTTTAAATCTGGACTCTGACCAGCAAAACCATCAGAAAAAACACTATATTTTGGCCCATTTTTTGCTCAGGAGTGTGTAAACAAGAGGACAAGAAAAAACACACTTTTAATGGAAGTAAAAATGGAAGTAATTTTGGACCATTTCTGCTGGTCGGCTCATCATGACATTTTGACACAACATGAAGGGGAACTTCCTTTTTCAAATTATGTCAAAAAATGGAAAACGGACAGAAACGGACATATGAGCAACAATATATATGTTTGGGATGATCCAATCCAATTCTCCCACTGTGAAAAGTCCCAAATGCTCCAGGAAACAGATCTCATGAAGCCATGAAAGCCATGAAAGTACTACAACAGCTGTACAGCTTCCAAATGACCTGCAAGTACAAACGTATATAAAAAACACAAAAGCGTAATTATAATCAACAACAAAAATAAACAATCAACACTTTCAGTACCTACAGGGTTACAGAGCTCCAAGCATGGCGTCCTACATTCAGCACTGCAGGAGAGATAGGCACTCTCACGGACCACTCAGCCTCCGGGGGTCCCGCGACCTCCGGCACTGAAATATTCACGCAGCAAGCAGCTTCTGGAATGACCTTTGACTTCTCATGGCAAGTTTAAGCAGGGCTGGACCCCCCCAGCCCCCCTCCCACCCCCCCCCACCCTTACTACAAAAGCAGCACAACGATTTAAAGGAGCAAACACAGCCAGGTCCTGCAGGCTGGAGTACACGCTTAAAACAAGACCGGGCCAGAAAGGGTTCTTTGGCGCAATGATCAAGAAGAACCACTGCTGGTTTCCTAAAGCTGTGGTTCTCAAACCACATTTGTGCTCGATCCCAACTCCCAGCACGGGGATGGAGCAGGAATGTGGACTGTAAGGAAGAACCTGTCAATGGTTCTTTGTAACATTTTGAGACTCGACCAATTTAAAGTCTTTGTTCTAAAACCAATCATCCAAGAACCGTTTATGAACCTTAAGATTTTAAGGGTGTACCTACAGGTTCCTGGACAGATGTTCATCTAGCTGGGTGGAACACAAACACTCTCACTGAGATGTTCCTCAAGCACACACACAGGACTAGGTAATACTGTAGTTGAGAACCCGTTCCGTATAGATGTGAGAAGGCTCATGGTCCGCAGACAGACAGACAGACAGACAGACAGTACAAATATCACTCAGACTTCTGGGATTCTTAGAAAAACAACACAAAAAGTGAAGCTCACTCAGTGAGGGTGGCTTAATTATGGCCTGGTAAAAGCTGAGGGAACGTTCTAGGGACAGCTGCCTGTTCCAGACAGCGAAACGAAACCAAATAAAACGTTCTCTGCATTTCATTCAGAGGCACTAGACTTCATCACTACAAAAAGATGATCTGAATTTTTGAGGTTCTAAACAAAAACACTGCAATACTTTGAGATTTTGACTGGCTAAAGAGAAGAAAAGGGACAGGAAGAAGAGAAAAGCTCCGCCCCCCTTAAGAGTGACCACAACTCTCAGCAGCTTTCAGGTGGAGGAGAGCATCTAGATCCATCAACATCTTCTAGAACAATGCCCCATAATAATGTTCTAGAACAGTTATCCAACATGATGTTTTTCGCTTTTTAAAAATCTTCCATCACAAGATTCAAGAACAAAGTTCCTTTCCGATCTTCTAGAGCCGTGCTCCGTGATGTTTTCAAGAAAGGTCCGCCACAATCTCCTGGAAGAAAGTTCCACTGCATCATTCAGTGTCCCGTAATGATGTTCTAGAACAAAGCTACATCACAATGTTCTGGAACAAAGCTCCATCACGATGCTGTAGAGACAATGCTCCAGAATGCCATTAACGATGTTCTAGAATGAAGTTGCTTCATAATCTTGAATGGTGATCCCTCCATCACAGCCTTCTGGAAAGAAGTTTCAGTACGATCTTCTACAACCGTGTTCCATCGGGATCTTCCAGAAATCAACAACAACGCTCCGTAGTGATGTTCTAGAACAATGTACCAAGATGATGATGTAAAATAATGTTTCGGTAATGTTCTAGAAAAAGGTTTCAAATTGATGCTCTAGAACAATCTTCCAAAGCAATGTTCCATAGTGATGTAACAGAGCAAAGTTCTATCAGAATCTTCTAGAACAAGTTTCCATAGTGATGTCCCCAAACAAAAGTCCATCACAATGGTCTAGAAGAACGCTCCATCACGATGGTCTAGAACAATAAAAATGTGCCGTACCTTCATAATAAAAGTCTGATAATGAGTTTAGGTGCTTGTGTAACATGGCCATGATGCAGCTGTCAGCTGTGATCTAGAAAGGCAGATAGAAGCTCCTGGTGATTTTTCTCTTGGTCTTTTCTGGATTTTCAGTTTGTTTTAGACTACAATGCCCTCCTTCCAGCTTTAGATTATTACTGTCCTTCAACCGTCAGATTTTTTAGAACTTTTATTTTTATTAATGCTTCATCAGAGACAGAAAGAGAGGGCAAAGAAAGAGAAAGAGGTGGGGCGACCGCTAAGCCCCACCCATTCCCCCAGCCACACCCCTTCTAAATAGGCCCCGCCTCCCTGGCCTCCACCTCAGCCGTCGTCGGGGGTGGAGGAGTCTTCTGGAAACTCGTCCGAGGATCCGCTCTTGTGGATGCGCCCGTCGCTCCGCATGCTGTGGAACGTCTTCTTGAAGGCCTCCATCATGGAGTGCGCTAACTTTTTGGCCACTAACTTGCTCTCGCACTCCACGGCGTGGCAGTCCATCTGGAACGTCAGATCGTCGTTAATCTGCCGGTAAATCCAGGCGAACACGTTGGGGCTGACCTCGTGGTCCGCTGTGCAGTACGCAATCCGAGCCACCTGGAAGGTGTCCATGGCGACCGTGGCCTCGCCCCGCCCATCCAGGTGATGCAGACGCACCTGGAACGGGCGGATCTCTAGGACGGCATTGCTAGGGGCGACGGAGTCATCCAGAGCGACGGAGGAGCGCTTCATATCCCATAATCCCACCACGGCAGACTCTGTGCAGCCTGAGAGGAACTGGGTGCCAGAGATCGTCACCTTGCCCAGGTACGTCACCTGCAGAGCACAAATACAGTTTATTATATTCAGAAGATTCAACAGAGCAAGAGCAGCAAACTCTCCCTGCAAAATGTGACCATATTAAAGCCTGATCAGGTTTATTTAGAGGAAAATATAAATCCATCACACATGTAAATATTTGTAATTATTTCCTGTACAGCCTAAAAATTATTCATTAAGGGTTTTTAGTAAAGACAATGATAATATATGGACTTCTGTACCGAATTAATTCAAAATGCACTTCCACAGTAAGAAAATAAAAAAAAAAATCAAATCAAGTGTTCAGATCTTAGATATTAACAAGGATTCTGTTCTGATCTGTTTAAACCCGAGACATTAATAGAGACAGTAATAAGCTAAATATACACAAAATCATCATTTATAGGGTTCTATCGGAAATCTGTCCCAAACCCTGAACCCCTAAACTTTAAGCTCTAAGATCTCTTTGATGCCTTTTAAAGTGAAGTTGAAAGATTTACATTTTTCATCAAAAAATGCTCATCACACAACCGACCGTTTCAGTCTATAGGCGGAGTCTTATTTTAGCCACGCCCCTGCATTTTAGAGCAGGAAGTGAGGCTGCATCCCTGTCCCTCATGGCCACATGGTGAGCAGGTAGATCCCATTGTTTTGAAGTAAATCTGTCCCAAACTCTGAAAATCAGTGCGGAACATTAAGAACCGTCAGATTTTCTGCAGTTCAGCACTTTTTAGTGTTTTAATGTAAAATATGATGATTTTCTGTGTGAACAGCTGTTCAAAGCTGTGTTTGCTGGTCATGAACTGCTGAGTTTCTGAGCTCAGAATGAGCTAAAATTGTCACTGAAACAGACACTACTGAAACAGTCACTACTGAAACAGTCACTACTGAAACAGTCACTACTGAAACAGTCACCACTGAAACAGACACCACTGAAACAGACACTACTGAAACAGACACTACTGAGACAGTCACCACTGAAACAGACACTACTGAAACAGACACTACTGAAACAGACACTACTGAGACAGTCACTACTGAAACAGACACTACTGAAACAGACACTACTGAAACAGTCACTACTGAGACAGTCACTTCTGAAACAGGCACTACTGAGACAGACACTACTGAAACAGTCACTACTGAAACAGTCACTACTGAGACAGACACTACTGAAACAGTCACTACTGAAACAGTCACTACTGAGACAGACACTACTGAGACAGACACTACTGAAACAGACACTACTGAAACAGACACTACTGAGACAGACACTACTGAGACAGACACTACTGAAACAGACACTACTGAGACAGACACTACTGAAACAGACACTACTGAAACAGACACTACTGAGACAGTCACTACTGAGACAGTCACTTCTGAAACAGGCACTACTGAGACAGACACTACTGAAACAGTCACTACTGAGACAGTCACTTCTGAAACAGTCACTACTGAGACAGACACT
>NW_023494798.1:36177124-36182124 GCF_904425465.1 Colossoma macropomum
AGAATTGAAAGAGATCTCAGTGTAAACTGGGTGAAGCAGCGTCTCTGAGGATGAGAGTGAATTATCTACTACTGTCATCACATCTTCATCAGTGTGATGTTGATTCTGAGATCATTTGAGGCCGAAACATCGAGCCAGACCTTCTTTCTGAGTCTGTGTGTGACGTTAATACGTAAAAGACGTACGACGTGGTGTGAAAAACTCCTCTGACTTTTGTAGTGTAAAGCTGAATGTAGTAACACTGGCGTTACAGCTGGTCTACTCTGACCTTACGCAGAGCTGGTGCAGCCGCCGCAGGGGCGGAGGAGTCATTTGTTACTGTTTTTAGCGAAGCCGAAGAAAGTGCTCAGTTTGAGTTTCTATTTTGTCTAATTAAACGTGTCTGAGGAGTTTCTGGGACAGCGTCCAGTTTGCATCTGTCAGCAGAGCCGCGTGAAGATGAAATTACAGCAAGAACAGCAGAGCTACGAGCACAAACGGCGCCAAGCCTCACAGACACGAGATGCGGTTTCATAGTGACTCAGTGAAAAAGTCCAGCTGTTAGCGCTAAAATCTGTGTCCATTAAACACAACCAGATGACGAGCTGCCAGATAAACATCTCTGTTTGCTCCTCACAGACTCACTTTAACTGGTTTACATGTTACATTCGCTTCAGAACTGGATTCTGCCCTCAGTAGCAGGCTGAGCAGTTAGCAGAAAGGTAGCCAATAACAGGCTAACGCTACAATAACAAAAGACAGACATCAAGTTTAAGCTTTTAAACGAAGCACTACTTAAAAGCTGAGACATAAAAAGTAAAGAATGCTACTTTTATGGCTGTTATGAGTTTAAAATGTCCATATTTAAACTAGAGAGGACATCAAAATCCCATATAGCGCTGAGCTAACCAGCTAGCTTGATGCTAACATAACTATATAGCTAGCTTAGCAACCATGGTGAAAACATGAGGAGTGTTACTGAAGCACTGGATTAACAACAGATTTCTACATTAGACACTGCTGCGTAGCGACTCCCAACACAGAGAAATATATGGGCGTGTACTTTTATATATTTGAAATACATTCCAAACACTATAAATGTATTTCAGAATATTTTGCCATATTAACCAAATATATTTTAAAATTACATTTATTTTTAAAAGTATGGGGAAATATTACACACAGAAATGTTCCATACAGAAATACCTATGTAAATGTGTTTATTAAATCCATCTGAAAATGTATGAAAATCTGCAGAATCCTGTCTGATGCTCTTCACTGTCTGATACCTTTAGAAATGAATTTGTGTTCCAATATCTTCATTTTAAATCTGATCTAATGATCCTTTAACAGGACAGAAGCGAGTGTTGTGGGTATTGATACTCTGTGAAAATGCAGTTATGATCTGATATCTTGTTTATGTGAAATACATTGTGTGTGAGAGTCTGACTGCAGACATACATGGTTAATGTAAAGTACAGTGCAGATCACAGAAGAACGTTTAGTTACATCTGGAACCTTCATTACACTCAACTGCACACAGATAATAACTAATACTGATAAATATAATAAAATAAAATAATAAATAATAAATAAAATAAAAATATTTAACAAGTGTATTTTTTGCCATTTTCATACATTGCAAAAATATATTTGAGTATACGTTTGGATATATAGGGATGGCCTCTTCCTATTCACCAGTACATCAAAAACATGACTGCAAAACACCAAATGGCTAAAAACTAAAGTTGAAATAGTTTTTTAAAACCTGTACGTTTCCTTTTTCTACAGTGCTGATTGGTTAGTGTTACTGTGTGAGCGTGAAGACCGTGTGGAAGTGTGTGGGCAGTGACGGCTACACCGTTTAAAACAGGCTTACTCATTTTCATACATACATCCCAACTTTTCTGTAACGGCGTTCGTACAACATAAAAAACAATAAACATTGATCAACTCAGCCGATAGCTGATCCGTTAAAGCGTCTGTGGATCAGCGCTGATCGTTCAGATTCGTTCTCGATTTGTTTATCACTTTTTTACTCGTTGCATAATTCCATATGTGTTATAACACACAAACGCACTGGCAGACAGTATAGAGCGTCTCCATGGAAACAGCAGGTTGGCTTTGCTGAACAGTTACATAATGAAGGTAAATAGATGAGTTAATCTCTCTCTCTCTCCATCTCTCTGTCTGTCTCTCTCTCTCTGTCTCTCTGTCTGTCTGTCTCTCTCTCTCTCTCTCTCTCTCTCCCCGTCTCTGTCTGTCTGTCTCTCTCTCTCTCCGTCTCTGTCTCTCCGTCTCTCTCTCTCTCTCTCTCTGTTCTCTATCTGTCTCTCTCTCGCTCTCTCACACACACACACACACACACACACACATTCTTTTTCCTTTCTTTTATTGTTTTTATCATCCCCTTCATTCTTCCTTTCTCTTCCTCAGTTTCATACTGTTTCATTTTCTTTTCATTCTTTCTTTTATATTCCCAATTTCATTTTTCTTTGTCACTTTCTCTTTCATTCTTTTTTCTCTCCTGTTCTTTTCTTTCGTTTTTCATTCCCTTTCATTCTCTCTCTCTCTCTCATTTTCATACTTTATTCTTTCCCTTTCAGTCTCTCTATCATTTTCTTTCCTTCTTTTTTCATTCATTTTTTCCTTTCTTTCATTTTGATTATTTCTTTTATTTTTTCTCTTTCGCCTTTTCATTCCTACTCTCTCTTATTTTCATTCGTTTCTTCTTTCTCCTTCTTTCACGCTTTCTCTCCTTCATTTCCTGTTTCTTCATCGCTCTCCCTCTCTCTCTCTCGCTCTGACCTAAAACTCCTCTCTGTAATAAACAGACATAAATAATCTCATTTAACTCCATCACATGATCAGAGTCCAAACCTAAATCTAAAATCTAAATCCAAATCCTGTACCAGGCAGAGCTGATACCCCCCACTGCCCCCCCACCCCACACACACCTCTCCACCTCACGCTGACCGAGAGAAACAACAAGAACGCTGTGTATCTTAATCTTGAGGTCAAAATAATAAATAAATCCAACAACTGACCTTTAACAGAGAGAGAGAGAGAGAGAGAGAGGGAGAGAGGGAGAGAGAGAGAGAGAGAGAGGAGAGAGAGAGAAGGAGAGAGGGAGAGAGAGAGAGAGAGAGAGAGAGAGGGAGAGAGAGAGAGAAGGAGAGAAAGAAAGAGTGTGAGAGAGGGACAGAAGAAGAGAGAGACAAAGAAGAGAAAAGAGAGCGAGAAAGAGAAGCGAAGAAAGAAGGAGAGAGAGAAGGAGAGAAAGAAAGTGTGAGAGAGAAAGAGAGGGAGAGAGAGAGGGACAAAGAAGAGAGAGAAGAGAAACCGAGGAAGAGAGAGAGAGGAGAAAGGAGAGAGTGTGAGAGAGAAAGAGAGAGAGAGTTGAGTTAAAATGGACACTAAAGTATTTTATTCACTCTGCGCTGCACTAAATCCATATAACAGGACTGAGTGCTTCGAGTAGGAATGCAAAAGTACACAGTGAACTTTCGATCTGTTCAGTGCGCCCCCTACTGTTCAATACGCACACCTGCACGGTGCTACCATACGCCTCAAATTTCACTAAAACCTCCAAAACTTGCTGATGTGCTGCAGCCACACACTGTACATTCAGATCCACAGAACATCTCTGGACCTAAACAGAACATCTCTGGACCTAAACAGAACATCTCTGGCACCATTCAGCGCTAATGCTAATTGTAAGTTCTCATTTAGCATTACTAGCCTAGCATTTTTGAGCTAACAGCCAGAGTGTGTACAGGTAGTAAACCGACGCTAAGTATGTGATGAGATGCTGAACACTTTATTTTGCTCAGTTTATATGAGTAGAGTGTAAAAATGAACATGAGCCAGTCGTTTATCTGCTCCCCCTGCTGGGGTTCTGTAGCAGGGCTCTGCTACGTGACGCTACATGGCACAACGAGGTGCGTCCGGTGTGCGGTGGCCTTTACAGTCTCCCCTCCCGCACACGTTACAGCAGCACAGTAACTCCCGAATCTCTTTGAAACATCACAGAGAGAAACTGAAAACGACCTGACGCAGACGCCGTCTGTAGCTCTCCTTAATCATTTTTAAATAGAGAAGACAAAACACCTACAGGCTCTCAAAGCTGAGAAACACTTAATGTAGTTTTTCTTCTCTTGATTCCATACAGTACAGACAGAAACCAGCCCAGTGCTGCCCAGTTCTATTAAAGATCAGATTAAATTACAGAGTTCACTCTTTAAAGGTACTGAAACTGTACCGTTACCGTGGCCCAAAAACCCTGATACATACGGAACCGTGGCCCACTGTTCAATAAAGCTGTCAGATTTTACGATGACAGTCCAAGATGTGATAAATTATTATTAATAGTGCACCTCTGTACGTGACACGAGAGACGAGCTCTGGATGTGTAAACAGAAATATGACTAACCTCCTTTAACAAACAGCAGAATAAAGTGACAAAAGCACCGTTCACTACTGCACAACATGAAAAAATGAATTACTGCTGAAACAGCTGCTCACATCAGAACTGAGAGCACTGTCCAGTTCCTCAGCCCCACACAGTGTTCTTCCATCACTGCATTAAACCGAAGCCATGCTGAGAGCTCAGAGACACAGGAGATCACAGGAGGCTTCAGATTTACACAGAGCAAGGCAGGCAGTCAGACAGATGCTAATGCTAATGCTAAGAGGCAGTAAACAGATATTAAGCCTGATGAGATCCTGAATGCTTTACTTCAATCAGTTTATATGAGCAGAGTGTAAGAATGAACTTAAACCTGCTGTTTATGTTACACCAGGGAATGACTGAGACAAAATACCAGCGTATTTGAAACGTTCATGCTTCTTATTTTGCTGTTTAGCACAAGCAGAACGAACTTCACCAGCTAATTTTCTTTTACCAGTGACGTCGGCAGTGAGGCATTCCGGCTTCAGACAGGCAAAGTCCATCTCCTTCCTTGGTGGGGGAACAATATATCACTGGTGTCGAAACAAAACCTCATATCTCCAAAATGGTA